>NC_060267.1:40035771-40335771 GCF_021613505.1 Equus quagga
ATGGAACGTTAGTGTGTAGCCTAGCCTACCTTAAGCATGCTCAGAACACTTACATTAGCCTATAGTTGGGCAAAATTATCTAACATAAAGCCCATTTTATAATAAAGTGCTTAATATCTCACATAATTCATTGAATTTTGTACTGAAAGTGAAAGACAGAATGTATGGATACAGAGTGGTTGTGAATGTATCGATTCTTTACCCTTGTGATTGTGTCGCTGACTAGGAGCTGCAGCTTACTGCAGCTGTCCAGCATCATAAGAGAATATTATGCTGCATATTGGTAGCCTGGGAAAAGATCAAAATTCAAAATTTGAAGTACAGTTTCTGCTGAATGCATATTGCTTTCACTTCATGGTAAAGTTGAAAAATTGTAAATCAAAACATCATAAGTTGGGGACTGTCTGTATAGCCACCTCTACTTTGTTTTGATTGCTATTTACATGGAATATATTTTCCTATGCTTTCACTTTCACCCTATTTGGGTCATTGGGTCTAAAATGAGTCTCTTGTAGAGAAAATATAGTTGGATCATATATTTAAATCCATTCTTTCAATCTGTCTTGATTGCAGAGTTTAATCCACTTACATTTAAAGTAATTACTGATAAGGAGGGACTTCTGTCATTTTGCAATTTGTCCTTTATATGCTTTATAGCTTTTTTGTATCTAACTTCCTGTGTTAGTGTCTTCTTTTGTGTTCAGTTGATTTTTTGTAGTGAGTGTTTTAATTCTTTTCTCATTTCCCTTTGTGTCTATTCTATAGTTTTTTTTGGTTACCATGACAATTGCATTTAACATTCTAAAGATATAACACAGTAATTTGAATTTATATCCTCTTAACTTCAATAACAAATAGTAACTCTGCTCCTTTACAGCTCTGTCACAATCCCTTTCAGTTGTTGATGTCACAAAATTACATCTTTATACATTATTTGCCCCAAATCATAAACTAATAATTGTGTCTGTATCATGAATTAGTCTCTTAATTATGTAGAAAACTAAATGTAGAGTTACAAATCAAAGTTACAATAATACTAGCTTCTATGTATTTACCTTCACTGCTGTCTTTGGTTCTTCATACAGTTTTGAGTTACCTGCACATTTCCTTTGGTATGCATGGTGACTTTCTAATTTTCCCAGTATGTGTGGTTGCTTTTGACTATGTTAATCTTTAACATCTCACTCCCAAAAGATAAAAAGAGAAAAATCAAGGGGGAAAAAGTCACTGACCCTTTAAATCCCCTGGAAGTCACTTCAACTGCAAGGGGAAGGGCTTACAACAATGGAATAAGGTATAACAACAATGGCTGCCCACCTCTGTGTCTACATCTTTGTCTTCAGAAGCAGCAATCAGAGATCAGAACATAGATCCCCAATACATGGAGGATAGGGTCCTTATTGCCTATCCTGGCTCCTGCAAACTACGTAAAAGCTGCTCCAGGAACATGTGCACAGCTGCCATGGAAGTAGGGGCTGGGAGAGGGGCAGCAGCTGCCAAACTGAGAGCTGAAATTAATCTCAATTTACTGACCAAGACTTCCCATGGAAGTTGTAAGTCTTCAATAGACTGGAGAAATCTAAATTGTTATATCAGACAGAGTTGCCCAACGTAATTGTCTGAGAGAGGAGAAAAATTCCTGGTGCTTCTTACTTCACTATCTTCCCCAAATCCTCTTCAACACTGACTTTCATATTTCCTTATACAGCTGCTTTTGCTGGTGGTCTTTATTTCTTCGTATTGATTTGGGTTACTGTCTAGTGTCTTCATTTTAGCCTGAAAAACCCCTCTTAGCATTTCTTGTAGGGTAGGTCTACTAGTGATGAGGTCTCTCAGTTTTAGTTTATCTGGGAAAATCTTAATTTCCCCCTAATTTTTGAAGGATAATTTTAGCAGATACAGAATTCCTGGTTGACAGGTTTTTTTTTTTTCTTTTAGTACTTTAAATATATAAGCCCAATGCCTTCTAGCATCCATGATTTATGATCAGAAATCAGCTATTAATCTCATTAAGGATCTCTTGTACATAATGAGTTGCTTTTCTCTTGCTTCTTTCAGGATTCTCTCTTTGTCTTTTGACAGTTTGATTATGTGTCTCAGTTTGGATCTCTTTGAGTCTATCTTACTTGGAGTTTGTTCAACGTCTTGGATGCATATCTTCATGTATTCCATCAAAGTTGGGAAGTTTTGGGTCATTATTTATTCAAATATTCTTTCTGTCTCTTTCTCTCTGATGCTACTCTCCACCAATATTATTAACATCTTATATTAATATAGTACATTTGTTACAATTAATGAACCAATATTGATACATTATTATTAACTAAAGTCCATACTTTATTCACATTTCCTTAGTTTTCACCTAATGTCATTTTTATGTTCCACGGTCCCATCTAGGATATACATTACATTTACTATTCATGTCTCCTGAGGCTCCTCTTGTCTGTGACAGTTTCTTAGACATTCTTTGTTTTTGATGGACTTGACAGTTTTGAGAATTATTGGTCGAGTATGTGGTAGAATGTCTGAAAATTGGGTTTGAGTGATGTTTTTCTTGTAATTAGACTGAGGTTAGGAGTTTTTGGAAGGAAGACCTCAGAGGTAAAGTACCATTTTCATCAAATCTTATCAAGGTACACACAATCAACATGACTTTTCACTGTTGACTTTAACTTTCTTTACCTGATTAAGGTGGTGCTTGTCAAGTTTCTCCACCGTAAAGTTATTTTTCCCACGTTCTCCAAACCACACTCTTTGGGAGGAAATAACTATGAGCAGCCCACACCGAAAGAGTGGGTAGTCATAGTCCACTTTCTAGAGGACAGATTGTCTACATAAATTATTTGGAATTTTTCTGCATGAGAGATTTGTCTCTTTTCCCTCATTTATTTATTTATTCAATCGTTTATATCAGTACTGACTCATGGATAAATATTTTATTCTTTGGGTTATAATGTAATACTACTTCCACCAGTTGTCCCGGCCTTGGTCATCGGAAGCTCTTCCAGTTGGGTCCTGTGTCCTAGGGAATGTTTTTCACCCCCATCACCACATTTGTTTCAGCTGGAGGATCACTGACTGCAGAATCCTTACCTGAAGCTGCAGTTGATGTCTGTGAACACTAGAAGTCTTATGATGATTAATATTTTTGCCATCTAATATTCAAAACACTTTCCTTTCTCAGTTTTTCAATTTCCCAAGTCTTGAATAGTATTTCCTTTAGTTAAAGTCCTTTTCTGAAGATGTGGGGAAAGTCTTTGGTATTTTTTTCTCTTGTTGTTTCCATATTCTCTTCAGATAGTTCCAGTTGGGTTTATAACTTTTTATTCAGCTTCTTATTTTGGTCCCTTTACTTCTCTAGCTCACGTAGGGATGACATTGTTTTCTGGACCTGAGTGGCTTTTTAATTTTTCCTTTCACTTTGCTCTCTGGCCCAGACATTTGTTTTTCTTTCTACTCTCAAAGTTTTGTTTTGAGAGAGATGAGATCAGTGAGTTCCATGTTTGTCACATATCTCCAGTTCAAACAAGTCTTGACTATCTCGATCCTGTTGAGGATAGTCCCACCGAAAAGGTAATATTCCTATCAGACCAACATCTGCTGCAGACCAAGTCTTGACCTGTAATCATTTATCTGATTTTTTTTTAACAAGTCCTCTCTTTGCTTGATTTTCCCTTAGCGTACTAGTATCATAAATTTTCCAAATATATTTCCCTAGGCTACCCCCTTGGCAATAATTCTATTCCTTTGAAAGTTACACTATAATTCTTGGAATCCTTTACACCTATCTTCCTGGGTTTTCCTTCTCAAAACTGACCAGATTTTCTTAACTACTTAACCACTCTGTCCTGGTTTTTAAGGGATGCTTTCTTTTACAAAATGTTCTTACGAAATGCTGCTGCTTTAAGCAGGAGCTTTTAAAAAAAATTCTAATCTTAGTCCTCTCCAGGATATCATTATATCTTCTCTCCAAGACATTTCCTCTTTTTATCTGATTGATTTTTTTAGGTACTAGGCTTTCTTTCTGAACTGGTAACAACTGAAATGTGTTGCCCTTTTCTGTTACCGTCTTCAAGAGAAGCTGCATTTGAGTGTATCATCTTTTTAACTTTGTAGTTCTCTCTCCCGGCTCTTAGCATCTCATTTCCCCATCATATCTGCCCAGCCTATGTTTTAAGATCCCAATATTTCTTTTAAGAAAATATCTTTCTAATTACTACTCAATTTGATGTCTTCTATTTCATTTTCCTTCTTCTGCTAGCCTTGCTCTGATGATAATAAACAAGGCTCCTTTTCAAATTACTCCAGTTCCTTGATTCTTGGGGTAAGTCAGAATTAGAGAGCCAGACGCTGACAGGCACAGACCTTTAAATTGCTTTCTCAGTTTTTGGGCATTTAATAATCTCAGTCAGTTATTTTTTGACCTTAGCCTAGGAAAGGGGCATATTCTCTTTATAAAAAGAGTCCCAATTCCTTTTGATTTAAATTGTAATAAAATCTATTTCCTTTCTATGATTGCAGCCCATAGTTTGAATCTTTGAACTCTAATAATCAGAGTTTCTTTAACTACCAAACTCAGAGCCTACTTGAGACTGTGTTGTTGAGGTGACTCAAGTCTATGGACATGTCACATGAATTCAAGTCTGGTCTTATCTCCTCCACTGCTCTATCACCCTAAAGTCACATATACACAAAGGATACAATTTGGGGAAACTGATATAGTAAGCAAGCATACCTGTGTCTGTAGTAAGCTAAGAATTTTAAGCTACAACTTCTCTAGCATTTGTAGCACACTTTGAATTCAGCCACTCTTCAAATTTCTGGCCTAATAATTTGAGATCTGGCTCAGAAATCCATTAAAGAAGGCAGCCAATGGTCTTTTATCACCTAATTCTTAAAAAACTTATTTAAGAAAATAGAAAAAACTCATCTTTTCCTTATGGTCTATTTTGTTCCAAGACCTAAATCTTATGAGACCTGTATTCATTAATGCCTAGGGGTTATTTTTTAGTGAGGCAGATTAGCCCTGAGCTAACATCTGTGCCAATCTTCCTCTATTTTGTATGTTGGTCGCCACTGCAGCATGGCTTGATGAGTGGTGTAGGTCCACACCTGGGATCTGAACCCATGAACCCTGGGCCACTGAAGCAGAGTGTGTGAACTTAATCACTACGCCACCAGGCTGGCCCCAGTGCCTAAGGTTTAGTGCTACATCCCTTTAACAACAAAAACCAGTCATTTTATGCAATATAAGCCATTACAAACTGCTAAGGTTAATAAATCCATATGGCTTGTGCTTACGAAATCCTAAAGTCTAAGCACTGTGTCTTGGCCCACTGAAACTTCTGTGTTGATGCCATGTTGACCCCAACATTCTTCCTGAGCAAAAAGATTTAGTTAGGTTTAATCAGTTTAACTAAAATATATTGACAGCATAGAAGATCCCATGCTAGGAATTAAAATATATCTCAATTTATGACACTTGTGTTACAATATGTAGGTTGAAGTTGCTGGGTAATTGTTTTCGTCACTGGCATTTCTCCCATGTGCTATCAAGTCTTCACTTTTGGCCTGGATAATATATAAATAGTGGTATTTCTTCAATAATCCATTTATTCTGGGGGTCAAGTCCCAACCTTGAACCATATTTGCTAGGAGTGGATCTCTGTTACCACATCCACCTAACTGTTTGATATTGGCAGCCATGTCGTATCTGTGATCCTCAGTTTCTTTTAGCCTGTGCTTTTTGAGGTGTCTTAGCATTCTGTGAAAGTTTCTCAGGGATTTCAAAGATGAGAATGTAGGGTGGGTATGTTGAGTGGTGGCCAATTGTCCAATGCTTCAGGTCCCTCGTATCCACTTAAAATCTCTCTCTCTCTCTAGTAGAGTGTCTATTTATGTATATGTGTATATGTGTATATATATATGTATATGTGTGTATATATATGTATATATACATACACATTCCATGTGAGATTTCACTTGAAAGGTAAACTTATGCTACCTGAGACACTTGAATGTTATTACTCTATAAAGACATAATAATCCCTCCTTTGCCCACCTCATTAGACTTCTTGTAGGGAGCAAATAAAATACAGAAATAAAAATGCTAAAGGAGCATTAAAACATATGAATGAGAGTTAAGATTGGGGACTTTTTTCTTCTTGTTCACTGGTGTGTCATTCAGTCATTTGTTTAGCCATTAATTCACGAATACTTATTGAGCATCAACTATGTACCAGATATTTGTGAGGCTGGAACAAGAAAACAAATGAAGACCCAAAGTATCAGTTAGCTGGGGCTGCGATAACCAAGTACCACAAACTGAGTGACATAGAAATTTTTTGTCTGGAGTTCTGGAGGGTGGAAGTTTGAAATTAAGAGGTCAGCAGGGATGGTTCCTTCTGACAATCTGTTCCAGGCTTTGGGTAGTTTGCTGGCAATCTTTGGTGTTCCTTGGCTTGTAGATGTATCACCCCAATCTCTACCTTCATGTTCATGTTGCATTCTCTCTGCATGCAGGTCTGTGCCAAATCTCATCCTTTTAGAAGGACACAAGTCATATTAGATTAGGGGCCCACCCCACTCCAGTATGACTTCATCTTGACTAATAACCTCTGCAGCAACCCTACATCCAAATAAGTCACATTCTGACTGGGGTTAGGATTGCAACACATGAATTTTGGGGTGGGGGGCGGGGTGGACACGATTCAATCCATAACACCTACATACCATCTGCCCCAATTTAAAAGTTATAAATGACGCTAACAAGCTGTTAAATACAATATGATTTGTTCTCCTATTGTGACAAATATGCCTTCATAAGCACCCAGAAGGACAGGTTTTAATTTAGACTTAGAATTTTTGGAGCTCCTTCTTGGATTATGGTGGCCTAAAAGGAGCTGGCTCCTCTCCTGGAGCTCTCTCTATGCTGTGCTTTTGCTTCCTGCCCCTGGCTCCCTCCTGCTCTGGGGGTGGCCTCACGCTCATTTGTGGACACTCCAGCTGGCACATTCAAGCTGCATCCATACACCCCGCAAGCAGCCTCGCTTGGCCACCAGTAGGCCCTAGGTGCTGCTCACACTGGTGGTGAAGTCTGATTTCAGGCGAAAGGACCCTCAGAAGAGGCCTGTAAAAGTTGTTCAAGTAGGGAACTCTGGGATCCTGGGGACCTCATATGTGGTCTGGAATGAGGGTTCTGGATGTGACTAAGAGTAACAGTTGGACTGGATTCTCTCCGGTGAGGACCCCAGGGCAAGGACACCTCTTGCCTGGATCTAAGGCTGTACTGTCAGTGAACAAAATTTTTTTTATAGTCCTGAGGTGTGTTTTTTAGTGAAAAGTGATAAAAACATAAATAATAAGCAAAATAATTTAAGTAAATAGTATAGAATGTTCAAAAGTGATAAGTGCACAAGAAAAGAAGGAGATTGGCGTGGGAAGGGTCTGGTGTCTATCTGGGATAGGGCAGGTTACAGCATTACATAGCGTGTTCAGGGGAGGCCTGACAGAGATGAAAACATTTGATCAAGACTTGAAAGAAGTAAGAGAGTTAGGAAAGTGGATATGTGAGAAAAAATCACCTTTTGGAAAGAAGGAGCCGTCTGATAAAGATTCCAGGGATGAAGCATTCCTGCAGTGCTCAGGGAACAGAAAGGAGGCCAGTGTTGCTTGAGTATTATGAGCATAGGATATAACAGGAGTTAAATCAGAGAGACAGCTGATGGGAGGCCAGATCATATAAGGCCTTTTAGGTTATTTTAAAGGTTTGGGCTTTTACTCTGAGATTAGAAGCCCCTGCAGAGTTTTGAGCAGAAGAATGTCATGATCACTCCAGTTGCTGTGTTGAGAATAGACTAGAAGAGGAGGGTAAGCATAGAAACAAAGAGGCTGTTTAGAAGAAGGCAATTGTAGTAATCTGGGACACAGATGACAGTAGTACCTTGAACAAGAGAAGCAGAAGATGGAGTGTGATAAGTGGTTGGATGTAGGATATGTTTTGAAGGTAGAGCCAACAGAAGTTTCTTTTGGATTGAATTATATTCAGAGCAAGAGAGGGAGGTGGGAATCAAGGATGACTTCAAGCTTTTTTGCTCTTTAAGACAGGTTTTTGGGGAAAAGATCAGCAAAATAATTAAGTAAACTGTATAGAATGTTCAAAGGTGATAAGTGCAGAAGAAAAGAAGGAGATCAGAGTGGGAAGGATCTGGTATGTATCTAATTTTGGAAATGCTGAATTTGAGATATTAGATATTCAAGGGGGATATTGCTTAGGCAGGCGGATATGGATCTCTAGAATTTGGGAGGAGTTCTGGGCTGGAGTTATAAAACTGGGAATCATCGACATGCAGAGGATATTTAAAGCCATGAGAAAAGATGAGATCATTAGCGAGTGAAGGTTGATGGAGAAGAGGACCAAGGAGTTAGCCCCAGGACATTCTGTCTTTGGAGGTTGTGGAGAAGAGGATGTTTCCACACAGAAGACTGAGAAGAAGGGACCAACGGCATAGAAGGAAAGCACATGAGGGTGGGATGTCTTGGAAGCCAAGTGAAGAACGAGTATTGGGGAAGATAGAGGTACTGATTGTGTCAAACTCTGCTGATACGTAAGGTCAGATTGGGGCTGAAGATTGGCCTTTAAATTTAGCTATGTGGAGGTCAGTAGGGACCTTGACAAAAGGAGTTTTGTTGAAGTGTTGGGGGCAAACACTCCCTTGGAATGGGTCTGAGAAATAAATGCAAGGAAAGAAACTGTAAACAGAGAGTAGAGACAACCATCTTGAAAAGTTTTACTGCAAAGAGGGGCAGGGCAATGAGTCAGTATTTGGAAGGGGAAGTGGGGAGCTTAGAAGTTTCTTATAATGGTTGTAACATCATGTAACCATGTAACATCACGCTTGTATGCTGAAGAGAATTTTCCAGTAGAGAATAAAGAAATGATGCTTTTGAATAGAATTCCAGGAATGTTTGTGAGTAGGTGAGAGGAGCTGGGATCAAATGTACAAGTTGAGAGATTGGTTTTGGGTAGGAGCATAGGTATCTTTTCTATGATAAGAAGCAGGAAGGTGGAACATAGAATCTGCTACGTGAGTAGATGCAGAGTGCAATCTGTGGAGGTTTTCTCTTGATTGATTCCAATCTCTAAGTGAAGCAGGAAACAAAGTCATCAGCTGAGAGTAAGGATTAGGGTAGGAGGTGCTGGGGTTTCAGCAGAGAGAAGGGTGCATAGTCATTATCTGGCAGAATGGGAGAGTGAATGGACCTGGAACATACAGAATAATTGCCCAGCAGCGTTAATGGCTTACTTGACTTACAGGATCATGTTTTTAAATGAGACCAAATCAGCCCAGACCAGGCACTCAAATATTTTCAATGAGTAAATGTACAGTCTTTTACATGTTTACACAGTTATGTAGACGACAATATAAAAGAGCTTAAATTACTTTTACATTCATACACAGCAAAATATTAAATAAATTAAGGGTTTAAAAAATTATTTTAGCAATTTAAGTGGTAGGGATTAAAAAAAAATCCTATTTGATTCTCGTAAAGAATCTGGCATAATGCCTTGAGTTGTACCTACTTTGCAGGTAGAAATCCGTAGGATTATTTACTCATGTTTTAAAATGAGACCAAATCAGCCCAGACCAGGCACCAGGTCCTGATGAGTATGAAAGTAGGTTCAAAAGCAAAGAAAATTCTTGATGTTCAGAGAGAATAGGTTTCATTAAAGGGGAGTTTCACATTATGAGTCTTGGAGTTAGGGGATAATGAAGTTTAAAATGTGATCATGCCTCTGGTTGGGTGAAATCCAGTAAGGATGAATTGATTGGTATTAAAGAGGGTGAAAAACTGCAAAGGAGTTTCTTCCAAAATTGGATTTAAGAATTTCAGGCATTTATGTTTTATTTTTCTGATGCAAAATGATATAGCATTCTGCTGGAGCTTACCAATCTCCTTAATTAATAGGATTACAAGTGGGAATGTAGGTACATATATTTAATTCAAATTTTAAAAATCTGTTACAGATACATTTAGTCTTGAATTAACCTATAAAATTTATTTATTTGCTTGTCTTTTTTGGAAAGTACATTAAAAGTATTGCTTTTAACCATAAGCACACAATTAACAGACAATGTGAACAACACATATTTGATTTAAAAGATGAATTAAAAGTAAGTGTTCTTTTACTATTTTACATATTGAATTTTACACAATAAATTGGCACTCTATTTAAGGAGAAAAGATTCTAAGGAAACAATAAAACACAGGCAGAGAATAACTAACTAAAAGACTGATTCTGATTCCTTTTCCTTGTGTCCTTAGTACACTATGCTATCTTTGACAACAAAAATGTCTTGCTCTTGTGATAGAGAGGCCCAGAAGTGAAGAAAGTACAAGTAGTTAATAAATAATGCATACATTCATAGCAACGGTCAAATTATACTGTTTCCTAGTGGATACCATTTTTCTTCATTTAGTGGGACACTATAGAGTTGGATGTTAATTGCTCCCACAAATGTGGTTTTGCTCTTCACAATAAGCATTAAGACACGTCCCTGGAGCTCTGTGACTTCATCATAAACCACCTGAAAAGGGAGAGAATAATGAAAATATAAATCAGATACGCTTAAATGCATCTGTTAAAAAAAATACTTTTAATAAAAACGTTTAGCTGCTAATATCTTGCACCTTGGAATGGATAGGCTAAAGTTGTTAGAACCTTTCATTTCTAACTCTAATTCTGAAAAGCCAAAGCTTCTGCTAACAAATGGAGCTTAATGGCAGACATTTCTCTAAGAAGCTTAGAATTTACTCTGATTCCATTAATAATTGTTCATCCCAAATTTAATAAGACTGTAAATTATTCTCTAGGAAGAAATTTAAATACCCATCACCTTTTAACTGTTCTTGAATTTCCTGTGCAACGTGGGAACTTGAACACTATCTTTCTTTGCTGAAGGCTAGTAAGGAAAGTAGACCAATCTCCATGATTTCTTTGTGCTAATTTAATGCAGTACAACAATATTTCCTTCTACACGTGAAGAAGTCACTCTGCGGTTATGTTATTTTGTTTAAAATTGCTTCATTTTTAATTATGAAAATACATGTTCATTAAATAAAATATGGATGAAATAAAAAGAGCAAAAAAGAAAGGAAAAAATCTATTTTCTACCATTGGGAGATAGTTACAGTTAACATTTTGATGTTCTTTTTGTTTTCTATATATAACCACTTTTTAAGAATCTGAGCTGTAATTATGCTGTATGTACAGTTTTGCATCTTGCTCTTTTCTACTTACTAGTCAAGTAACTTTTTAAAAAAGGCATCTGCTCAACTGTGTTTTATAATATACGAGAAGTAAGTCACAGGCATTACCACTGGTTGCCTGCAGTGGTAAAGAAAATTTAAAAGTGTAGTACTATCAAGAAATTAGTTACCCATCATGAAAGGAGGGAAGAGCTGTGTGTAAATCCAACATGGTTGCCAGGGAAACTCCTTAGAACACATTTATTTTCGAAAAAGAGTTTCATACACTGCTACTAACTTGCTTGCTTTTTATAGCCAAGCTACAAGATAGAAAGAAGTGTTCTTTATATATGCAAAAAACAGAGGAAACAACTTGAGAAGGAAGCCCTTTGAGTCTATTTGGAGGCCTTCTCAGGGTGTAGGGATGTGGTTTCTGGTCTGTCACACCGCATTCACCTACCACGTATGAACCCATTAAGTTATCAACGAAATTCCGTTCCAGATCAATCTGTTAGCTGCTTTGAACAATGATTTACTTATCAAGTAAATAATAAATCAATCAAGGGACATGAGATGCAATATAATATGTTAATCCAGTCTACCCTGCTTCACGTGACAGCCCCTGGCTACCTCCTCTTCTAGAATCTTACTCCCATTCCAAACAGATTATCTTTTAAGTTGCTTAGGACTGCTTATTCAAATTATTCCATTTCATTTATTGAGTCCCCCTGGGATGGTAAAGGATTTTAAGGGCTGTCTTAAAAATCTCAAAATTCTATCACTGTAATTTATCTTCTTTAACTGCCAATGGGGTGCCCAGCATGGGCTCTGTGAACCACTCTCTCCTTCTGGACTCTTATCTTTCCAGGACTTCAGAGTAAGCTCCTTTTCCTTTTCTCTACAGAGGCTATTTTGAACTGTCTAAATTATCCCTCATTTTCCTCCCCACAACACTTTCAGCAGATGAATTCATCTCCTATTTTACAGAAAAAGTAGATGAAAGGGCCCTCAAAGTGTTACTGCATGTGAAGTTGAAAAATGGAATAATTCTAAGCATTAGGCCTTTGGAAAAGTCTGGCTTAAGAACTCTGAATCATATAAACAAGTCCTAAAGATGTAAATTTCTAAGAAACATATCAATAATTTATATTTACATGGAAGTTTTGTCAACCATATGTTTTCTTATTTGCATAATGGTGATGATAATATTTACCTTTTAGCATTGTGGAGTGGAGTAGAATAAATGAGATAATGAATATAAGCCTTACTACACAGCCTACTACATATTAAACACTAATAAATGATAGCTGAAAAAGATCCATCAAACACACAAAAAAGAACAGCTGTTTTTTGGTATTTTGCATTAGTTGACTGGAGAAAACAGTTCTAAACAGAATCAAGTCTCCCAGGTATTTAGCAAGCTGAAATTCTCGAGAAATGACTTAGGAATTAATTGCCTTCCAGGTTAAAATATAAACATTTGCACTCAAAAGTTTAAATTACTTTATGGATTTTTTTCCCCTGTGCTTCATTATGCAAAAGTTATTTCCTTAAAAGTGACTGAAGTTTTATAAACATGTAATCATTGCACATCATAGATGATATATATCTATGTTAACTGCTTTACTGCATCCATAACATTAAAAAAATAAGCACTCTTTTCTTACTGTGCAATGAATAATTAGTGGGAGTACACAGATGACTACATTCTTTGAGACTTTATCACCAAATGATTTAATAGGTATTCTGCCTTCACATAAACAGAACCAAAAATGCACAGATCTTTTAATTTCACCTTATAATACTTTTTACCCCTAGGCACATGCCAAGTCTTCATTGCCTTCTGACAAATATTAAATTTGTAGGTTTGAAATTATTACATCAAGCAGAAAAGCATTGTTTAGGGTAATTAATATCTATTGCATTATATACAAGCACTTACCATATGTTATTTGACACTAGGGTCTAGCAGATAATTCTAAAGTGTATTTTAATGATTGCAATGGGAGAACAATAATATGTAAATGGAAATGGAAATATGTCTAGTGCTGGTGGGAAGAGGTGTGAGGAGGCAGGACGATGAAAGGGAGAGTTCAAAACCAGTGAGAACAGGGGAACTCTGTGGGCGGAGAGAGGGAGGGATAGCACAGCATAGTTGAGTGGGGTCAATATGGGCTTTGGAATCAGCAGTTCTGGACTTGAAATCTAGTTACGTGAATCTGGTCAAAACGTATGACCTTGGGGGTCTCAATATCTCATGTACGAATAGAATTTTCATCATGTTGTGAATATCAAATGAGAGGACGATACACATAACAACAGCTATTGCTCACTGAGTGTTCTATACACCTAGTGCTGTGCTGGATAATCATGCAGTCTGCAAGATATTTTAAGGTATGTGGAACACATAGAATGTTCTTGTCCTGTCCTTTCTAATTTTCCCTTTATACTTTATGACGAGGATTTTAGGCTGGTTATTTTTAAAACTACAGATGAGAAGCAGGCTCCGAGGACTGGAATTTTGCTTGCCCTTTTGAGAGACATTTGCGTTTGTGAAGGAATGGGGGATGACCTTGTAGGGACCTGAAATTGGCCAACCCAGGATGTGTCTCTTTGGCATTGGGACTGTTTGGGGCTGATTGCTTTTGATAAACTGGGACAGGGAAGGAGGCTCTGGGGAATGGAACTTGCCCTTTTTGGGACACATTTACATTTGTAAGGTAAATCTCTATCTGTAAAAGGTGCCTCCCTCTCTGTACCAGGAAGAAGAAGAGAGATGACCTTATCCCTAGAAACTCTTAATGGGGAAAGCAAGAACTTAAGTTGGTTGCTGTCTGGCAATCTAATGTAACTGATTTAGGGTGGTGGCTTCTGACCTTTACGTAATCCGATTTGATTCTTGTCTAAAAGTCATGGGATCACCCAACGACCAGACCCCACCTGCACTGATACCATTTTAACTTTTTTTCATGTTCTTTCCTTTGTCTTCGTAAAGAGATGACTCACATACCTATGCCTTAAATTTAGCCCTAACCCTCAACTCAGGGCAGCAGCAAGAGCTCTGACTGCCCGTGGGTCCTGTCCCTACGCACCAGCTCTGCCTGCCCATGGATCCTGTCCCCATGCCAGCAGGGGCAGCAGCAGCGGCCCTGCCTGCCCATGGGTCCTGTCCCCATGCCAGCGGGGGCAGCAGAAGCAGCGGCAGCAGAAACTCTGACTGCCCATGGGTCCTGTCCCCATGCTATTCTACTCTCTAAATAAAAGAGCACTACTGCCAGATCTTAAGAGTCTAAGAAATCTTTCTTTCGACTCCTCGGCTCACCAACCCCGCATCACTTTATATTGGATAAGATCTAATAAAATACAACATAAAAAAATACACTGACTATAATAATATAATCCTGTTACAAGATAGAATCTGTATTTCTAATGAATCATTTAAAAAATGATGGTTTTTACCAGATGCCAAACATAGAGGACCCAAAAGAGTAAGGGCACTGGAGCCAGAATCCCAGCTCTGCTTAGAGTCTGTAGGCCCATTCCATCAGCATTCCTACTGCCAGCCCCGCCCCACCTTGAGCCCAGTCATATCTACCACAGGGATTTGCATATGGTGGGGGTTCTCAGGGAGACTGTGGACACAGCCTGTTGGGAGTCACTCTGGGAAGTGTCAAGTAGACAAGCTTGGCCTTGTGGCTTTGGCACAGAGATGGGTGTACATCACAGCTGAAGGCAAGAGAAAGTAAAACCAGAGCTAAAACTAGTATTAAAACTATATTTTTTTGCAATTCTTTTTTTTTTTTTTTTTTAAAGATTTTATTTTTTCCTTTTTCTCCCCAAAGCCCCCCGGTACATAGTTGTGTATTCTTTGTTGTGGGTTCTTCTAGTTGTGGCATGTGGGACGCTGCCTCAGCGTGGTCTGATGAGCAGTGCCATGTCCGCGCCCAGGATTCGAACCAACGAAACACTGGGCCGCCTGCAGTGGAGCGCGTGAACTTAACCACTCGGCCACGGGGCCAGCCCCTGCAATTCTTATAAATAAAAGTCTGTGTTGTATTAATACAGACACAGAACATAATGGGAGAAAAATTAAAACATTACAGTTTTTTCTCCCCCATGGTTTTCTAAATTCAACCAGCTTCCATGCCAAACTTTTTTATATGATATGATGATCATTAAAATAGTCACCTATACACACATTAATTCACACTTCTGTTCATTTGGGTTATGTCTACATTGGAGTGTGCTATGCATAGCCTACGGACTACTGTTTTTGAAGCAATTTTAAATATGTTCAAAGTACATACAGTGTATGTTCAAGCTACAAGTATAGGCTGATGGAGAAAGTATTGCAGTGATTTCTAATCAGTGGGTCATAAATGTGTGAAGGTCCAGAATTATTGTAAACTATCAGAAAATTTATAGACACAATGAGCATTATAAAACAATCTCCATATATGTGTATTTGCTACTGTTTTTCAATAATACATATAGCTTGGAATAAATAAAACACAAATTTGTTTAAACTCCCGAATTGTTAGTGGCTTTTTGTCATTATATGTTTTCTTAGATTACAAATGTTGAAGGAGAGTATGGAGTCTGAGAAGTTTCTTGATATTGATGTAGGGGGGTTTTGCATTCAAAAAGTATGGAAACTAGTGATATATTTTTGGAAGATAGATACCTGTAGCTGTAGCTGTTGACAACATGAAAAAAAATAAAATGTCAAAAAATCTTTCCTTACTAAATTATATATATACATATATAGTTTTACATTTTATATACACTCATAAAGTGTCCCTTAAAAAACTAACCCAAATATTTAATTCCACAAATCTTTTTAGAAGTGATTAACTTTTAAAGCTACCAAGAAAGATAAGACATTGTCCTCGTTCTCAAGAAGTTTACAATATACCAGAATTAAAAAACATGAAAAACGAAGTAAAAGATGGTAAGTATGCTCTAAGAGTTCAGGAGGAGACAATGCTTCACAGAGTTCACATTTGAGGTAAGCCTCAAAGTCAGCAGAGAAGGGCAGGAGGGGTGAATTGCTGCATGAGCTCCATCACAGAGGTCATAGGGACCATTCAGGGAATGACAAACTGTCTGATGTGACTTCAGACTATGACCAACTGTGGGCTGATAAAAGGACATGGGCACATAAATACTTCTGACTTATTTTTGGCAAAGTGTAAAGGACATTCAATGGAGAAAAAACTGCCTTTTCAATAAATGGTGCTGGAGTAATTGGCATTCATAAGCCGAAAAAGAAAAGAACCAACCTAAACCTCACACTTTATTAGAAAATTGACTCAAAAGGGATAATGGACTTAAATATAAAATGTAAAACTACAAAACATTTAGAAAAAACATAGAAGAAAATCTTCAGGACTTAGTGCTTGGTGAAGAGTTCTTAGAGTTGACATCAAATACATGGTCTGTACAAAAAATGATAAACTGGATCTCATCAAAATTAAAAACTTTTACCCTGTGAGAGACCCTGAGAAGAGGATGAAAAGACAAGCTACAGACTGGGAGAAAATATTTGCAAACTGCATATCTGACAAAGGACTAGTATTCATAATATATAAAGAACTCTCAAAACTCAACAGTAGAAATGCAAGCTGTCCAATTAGACAATGAGCAAAGAAATGAAGTGATATTTCACCAAAGAGCATATACAGATGGTAAATAAGCACATGAAAAGAAATTTAGCGCTCTTGGTTATTAGGTAAACACAAATTAAAACTACTATACCTATCAAAATAACTAAAATTAGAAATAGTGATAACACCAAATGCTGGCAAAAAGGCAGAGAAACCGGATCACTCATACATTGCCAGTGGGAGTGTAAAATGGTATAGAAAAAAAAATGGCAGTTTCTTATAAAACTAAATATGTCACTATCATATATCCCAGTAATTACATCTTGAGCATTTCTCTTAGAGAAATTACAACTTATGTTTACATAAAAACCTATACATCAATGTTCACAGCAGCTTTTTTGCAACAGCCCCAAACCAGAAATAACCCAGATGTTCTTTAACGGGTGAACAGTTAAAGAAACTGTCATACCTCCAGACCAGACTACTACTCAGCTGTGAAAAGAAACAAACTATTGATACATCATGAATCATGATACTTGGATGAATCTCTAGGGAATTATGGTGAACGAAAAAAGAATCTCAAAACATGGCAAATTGTATGATTCTATTTATATAACATTTGAAATGACAAAATTATAGAGATGGAGAACAGATTAGTAATTGCCAGTGCATAGAGGGGCTTTAGAGAGAGGGAAGGTCAGTGGATTATACCAATGTCAATTTCCTGGTTGTGATATTGTTCTCTAGTCATGCAAGATGTTACCACTGCAGGAAAGTTGTTGAAGGCTATTTGAATTCTCTCTGTATTATTTCCTCAAACTGCACGTGAATCTACAATCTCAAAACAAAAATTTTTAAAAAGTGTATGAGGATGATATTGCTCCAAGAGACAACTCAGGAGAATTACTGAGTCAAGTTTTAATGCCCTTCATTAGGGCATTCACAGCCCTTAGGACATTGGACATTATCCAGTAGGCAGTGAGGAATCTTTGAAAAAAATTTAAACAGGAGAATAATAAATATGACTAGCTTTTGAAAGACACTTTAGGTAGAAATGTGAATGATTTAATCGAGAAACACAAGATAAGAGGCAGATAGGAGGCTACTGTAATACCCAAAGTCACAAGGACCCCAGACAAAGAAGTAGCAATGGGACAGTGAGGAGATGACGGATTTAAGAGGCAGGTGGCTGCACATGTAGAACTGACAAAACTTGGGGGTTGGTTGGACATGCGAGTAGGGAGAGGGTGGTGTCATTAAAAGGTATCTTTTGAGATGGCAAATGGGGGAGGGAGGAAAGCCTGGTTTAAAAGTGCCTAGGAGACATTTAGATGGAGCTCTTCAGTTATCAGGCAGACGCACAGGTCAAAAGTTTAGGAGAGAAGTCAGCGCTTGAGGAATAAATTCAGATGCAATCTACATATAGGTGATAAATGAAAATCTGTGGATACATAAGATTGTGTATATATACAGCATATATATCAAGAGGAGATGAGGGTGGATCATGGAACTCCAGCAAATAGTATTTTCAGAGGAAGAATGGCAATGAAGGAAAATGAAGAAGTTGCTAGAGAAGATGGACGGGAATTAAGAAAAGGCAGAACTCAAGAATCAAAGGAAGGTGTCAAGAAAGAAGGCACAGTCAACAGTCATGGGGAGAGGAGAGCCTGAGGGCTCACCGGATTGAGCAGTTAGGAGCCTATTGATGCCACTTGAATAAAGGAGCATCAGTTAAGGTCAGAATCCATGCTGCAAAGGATTAATGGATGAAAAGGAAGTAACGAGGTGAGAGCAGGAAATGTTTAAGTTAATTTTACAAAAGTTTGGAGGTGATATGGAAGGAAAGGCTTTAGAAAGGCTGAGTTGAGGAATTTGCTTTGTTTGTCTTTTTAAGATTTCTGACTTGAGGATCCAGTGGATGAGAGAGCCTCAAGAAAAGGCAAGCAAATAATCAACTGGGTAAGGAGCGCAGGAGATGGGAAAGATGGAATCAAGAGAATAAATGTAAAGTTTGCCTTAGAGAGAATTAGGGGATTGGATGTTCAAACTGTATGATACAAACAGATCAGAGAACTGTATCTAATGTAAATTCACTTTATTTTAATGTGTGTTTTGTACTTGTTTATTTTTTTCAGTTTTTCAAAGCAGATTTTGTGAAGTCTATTGTTACACACAGGTTAGACTATGATAAAGTTATTAGGTAAGGAAAATCAGGTAAAGGAATATAAAGTTAGAGAAAATAAGATGAAGTCAGGGATAATGTTAGTAGGTAAAGCAAATACCATATAGTCTTGGGCCCTTGGTATTTGAGGCTAGCCACAATTTGAAAATCAGTTCATAAGCAATGTCATAAGCAGTATCTGTGTTTTCCAGTTCTCACAGCATCCAGAACAGTGATCAGCACACAGTGGCTCTTTTGGGAAATATCTTCCCTTTATGGAATAATGCTGCCAATTACTGTGTATTTTCCATATTTGGTTGTTAAACTGAAAAATGGTAAGAAAAATACAAAACGACTGGATGAGAGATGAATCATACTTACAATTTCATTGTAAGTGGGGTCGGTACACTTTGGAACAGGTTTTGTTTTCCTCCTACGAACTTCACTGGGATATGGTAAAAGATAAAATTCAACATGTGCACTGGGCGCAGAGCCATCTGGGAGATGCTGCAAAGGAAAATGGTTATAAATATTAATGCATGTTGCTATCAAAGAAAACAAATACATAACTACTAAATATCTAGACCAAAGGCAGGATCAAGATTTATAACAGTAACTGTTTATCAGAAAATAAGAGAGCAATCAAAAGAAATACATCATTGCTCAAAAATAATCCCCAAGTACAGTTTCAAAGAGTAAAATTATCCATCTTAAATTAAGTATCGTGTCAGAGAACTATATTTAAAAGCCCATTAAATATAATTTACTTGTTCTTTTACAGTAAAAATTAAATTTGCATTTTTGACAGAAATGGTCAAGAGAGGAACGCTAGCCACAGGCAGAGATAGGAGTTAAGCACCTCAGGACACTGTGCGCCACTTGAAAATCAGAAAATTTGAGTTTAACATAAATTAAGATGAAGTATCTAATGATATATGTATGCACGTTATATAATATCACATTTTAAAGCAGAATTTAATTAAAATATCAATTAGACCTACAAGTTTAATATACTTAGAAGATTTTAAGATAGTTATAATAGTTTTATTGAAATTACCCTAAAATATATTGGATAATCCTTTTAAAATTGTGTTCTGTGGAGCCCCCCCCAAATTGCCTAAATTACTGCCTGATGCGTAGATCAATGATGCCAAAAGGGTAGACCTCTGGGCACACCCTCTCCAGTTTGTCCAACCTACCCTCCACCCAGCTGTCTCATTCTAGCTTCAGAACTTCTCTCTTTCTTTTCTATCCTCCCTCACTATGGATATATTTATTTCTTAATATGTCATTTGAAGAATGAGCTTATTGTTTTGAAAACTTGGAAACCACCATACTTCAAACAAGTGGGGTCTCTTTTTCTGATCTTTACCAAATGGAGAGTAAATTGTACTAAAACTCTGAATACCTAGCTTGATAAAATGAGAAATGTTTTTATAATTTATATTTTAAAAGATGATTTAAAAGTCAAATGAGGAATTACATGCTTATTTTGTTGACTACATTCTAACTATTAAATTGGTAATTTTCAACAAATATATTTTAATGCTCTGAATTATACAATTACATTCACATATGACCCATCCAGTGCCACCCCCGTCATTAGCTTTGATTTTATATCTTTCTTTGGCATTCAAAAAAGCATATTGGAAAGTGAAAAAAATACAATATATATTATAGGACTAACTTTTATTCAGTTCTAATTTATGTGGCAAAATTATATCATTAGGAAATTTGGCTTTTTATTATTACTCACAAATTAGATAAAATATATCTGGACATATCCATATGTCAAAATGCTAAGACTGTTAAAACTGCTGCTTTAGATGGAGCTCATGGTACCCTTCCCCCACTTGAAACTCTCCCTTGGAGGAGGAGCTCTGAAATGCATCATTGGCGTAATGAAACATTCAATGACACAGAAACACATTGTACTAATATTTGAGAAAGTGGATTTTTCTTTTTCTTTTGGTGATAAGAGTGAAGGGAGCAAAGCGTTTTTGCTCTGTGTAATTCTCTCTCTTGTCTGCCATGGGACTTGAGGATACCATACCTATGATCACTGTATGCTCCAACTTAGTGGTTAGAATCATGGTTCTAGAAGTGGGCTTTTGGATTGCAATCTGTGCTCCTAAATTTGCGAGCTATGTGGCTTTTGGCAGGTATCTTAACTTTTCAGCGGATCAGTTTCCTATCTGTTAATTGAGGATAAAGGTGATACCTATCTCATAGCATTTAAAAGATTAAATAAATCATGTAATGTCAGGACAGTGCCTGAAATAGAGTAAGACTCAATAAATGTTTGATACTATTTTGATTTTTTATAAAATAAACATGAGCGTACTATATGCACAGATTGGACAAGATATCCATAGGGTACTATGACATTTATGAGCAAGATTTCTCAACCTTGGCACTATTGACATTTGGGGCCAAATAATTTGTTGTAGGGGGTAGTTCAGTGCATTGAGGATGCTTTAACAGCATCACTGATCTCTAACTACCAGATTCCAGTAGCACCATCCTCCCAGTTCTGATAACCAAAAACGTCTCCAGACGTTGCAAAACGTCACTGGGGGGCAAAGTTCGACCCCAATTGAGAACCGCTAATGTAGCTGATTCCCAAATAAGAATCTCTAGTTCATCCTTAGAATCCTAGCCTAGTGATCTGTGAATATTTCCACCTGGATGTCTTCTTGGCACCCTTTTATAAACTCTAACAAAAATCCATCTTCTATCCTTCTTCAACACTCCAAAACAGATTTTTCCAACTCATTAAAATTCTATTAAATGATACTATTTCTTTTCTCTAGTGTCTCCCTTGTCATTGATTTTCAAATCTAAGTATGTAAGAAGATCAATATCCTCCCTTTTTGCCCCAGTTCATCTGCCACCACAGATCTTTATTTCCTAACTCATTATAACTTGATTTCAATCACTTTTTAAGCCCCAGTCTTCCCACCTCTTTCCTTCATTCATGTGTATCACTGTTGTATTTAATGTTCCTGTAAAGCTGCTTTGATCATGTCACTTTCCTTCTCAGAACATTCAAGAATCCTCCACTGCCTGAAGAATAAACTCCCAATCATAGAAGGGAAAAAATATTTTGTCTACCAGCCTCCACTAAACATTTAGCAACTGAAGGTTTGGGCTTCTGTTTCCAAGTTAGTGACCTTGACCAGGTCCTTGAATATCCTGAGAGTTTTTAGAATAACAGAACAGCAGAGGTTTCTGTTTAAGTCAGGGGTGCATCAGATCTGAACATCAAGCTTAGTGTGTCTTTAGTAGCTTTAAATGCAGACACTGATTTCTCAAGTCTTTAACAGAATCTTTTAACTTTTTTTTCTAAAGCAGTTGTCTTACTAACATTATCTTTTTCCTCTTCTTACTGGGCACTATATGCTGCTCCTTAAAGATATCAGCTAATTTATTAAAGAAATCACCAGCTGTCTTCTCATCAATATTCATTTCACCCTTTGCCCTTACGTTTATATGAATTAAATTTTATTTTAAAATGATTAAATAAGTCCTACTTGTCTAAATGTCTTACCCTAGGATTTTAACTCTGGCTGCATTTTAGACCTACACAAAGACATCACAATTTGACCTGAATAGTCCATAAGGCTTGAGGATACAGAGTTCTTAGACTGACACTCAACCTAAACAATGAGAAGTTTCCTTGTGTCACCCAGAGGACTCTTTAATTCACAGTGGGCCGAAGTCAAGCAGCACTAGTGCTTTCTTCTAGAATTCTGGCTAATATATTTTACCATGCTTAGAAGATGGTGTGAAGCCAACTAAACTTCATTTTTGTTGCTCATACTAACTCTGAATTCTATATATTCTAGATTTTTTGTTAAAGTATTTATCATTTTCTATGTTTTAAAAATAGTTTTACGTATGTGTTATCTTCCTTATGAGATTGAAATTCTTTAATAGGAAAATCCACGTCTTGTTGTCCCACCCCTCCTGACCCCCGACATTTCCTTTGGGCTTTGCTGCATCGGTTACTACCCTACTCCCCGAATGCCATCCTCAGTTCCTTCTTCCTAAGCTTCCGATATGTTTCTGAATCTCTAATTAAAAATGTAAAATCCTCACTTGAGATTGGGCTTCCCTATAGCTTACTCTTTCCGTTCCTTTCAAAGCTATGACTTCTTTTCATAGGGTCCCTTTCTTTCGTAGAAATCCTGTCACCAACACAGTGCTTGGCATGTAGTGAACACTAAATAAATAGTTATCAAAGGACTGAACGAATGAGCTGTATGTTCAGTGTCTAGCTCTTTGAAAGTACTTCACAGCTATTTGTTAAATCATTATTTACAATGCAAGATAAAAATCAGAAGTTTTCCTAACTTTCTAGGATTTTAAGTAATTTCTCTTAATAATTGCAACATTTCTTATTGCAATATCGAGCAATAAAAAATCCACTAGAGGGTAAGGTGGATGTATTTTAGGGTCTGTTTCCAAGGTCTGTCCTACGTATTCACCCTGAACACTTAGCTGTTTGAAGGCATCCCTCTGCCAGAGCTGATCTTCTCATGCACATTGTTGGGTTTTGTGGTTGATTAGGAGCATTTGTGTTAATGATTGCTTGTTATGTCCAATAGCTCAATGCTCCACTTCTAAAACTTTGACTTTATTGCATCTCTCAGATTGTATTAGACAATTAGATACTTAATACACTTTTTTTTTTTTTTACCTCTTTTTGCCCCAATTGGAGCTAGACTGGATTTACAACATAGTTACTTGTACTGTCTTGGAAGGAATCCTTAGTCATCACCCTCACTGTCACTTGGAGACGATCTCTAATAGCTGTCCTCCTTTCCTGAGACCTTGTTTCCTCTTCTGTGATAGTCCTCCCCACCTCTCTGCACTTCTCCCACTTAACTCCTTAAAAATCTCCTTGACAACAAGCATGGCAGATTATTTACATCTCCTTTTAGGAGCTAATGATGACCTGACAATTTCTTGGGGGCCTAACAGACGGTGGAGTGTAAACTAAAGCCATATTTTTGTGCTACATTCCCATGCCTTCTCTCAACCTCATGCAAGTTTTCCCCTCTGTGTCCCTAATTTGTGGAGTACATGGGAGAAATAGAAATAGGTATGTTCAGTTTAATTGGAGAAATGACATATGGGGACCTTTGGGTGGAGATAGGGAGCTGGATCCACATTAACACCAAGCACTCCCAGACGAAATAAATATATCTCATACGTATGTGCTGCTATTTTTTCAAATATATGTAGGTGTTTTTGTTTACACAATTTTAATATTTTAAAAGAACTACTGTATTTTTAGTAGTTTTAAAAATTACTTTATATTTCTTAAATTTATCAGCTAACAAAGGGACTTTAATGACATCTGAGGAATCAATTTTTTTTAAAGTTTAAAAAGAGATCCCTCTAGTTGAAAAGATTGGAAATGAAGGTCTTAGGATATTCTAGCATTCACTGGTGGACAGACTTCTTTCTAAACTGATCAGTAAAACTCAGGGGATTCTTAGCTTGGTTATCATTGGAGGTTATAAAAATTAAAATGTATGTATGTATATTAGTAAATCTTTGTTCACAATGTTGACTTCTAAATGGTACTGTTTTAAGTGTATGAATAATTAAATACACTAGTTTTCTGCCTTCATTTCTTGCCCTGGATTGCACACAGCATTTCAAATGACTTTCAATGTTACTTTTGTTGTTGTGTCAATGAATGAAAGTATCTTGAAAACATGGTTAGTTTATCAAAATCAAGAAAAAAGTAACTAGCAGCATGTTGGTATAAAAATGAAGCACAAGATAAACTATAAAGTAAATAAAATCATCTCACATTGTAGAGTATGCCGGCAACCCTTTAGTATTTGTATATGAGCATATGAGGAAGATATTTATTTTTCATACATAGTAATAATAATAATAGCTACCACATTATGAGTATTTAGTTTATTTAAAGTACTTGCTTAAAATAATCCCTGAGCCAGTATTATTGTCTTTATTTTGTTGAAGAGGCTTTTCCATAAAACTCATAGGTTTTGGCTTTTAACCACTACCCTATATTGACTCTCTAAAAAGAATGCAAAGGAAACTGTCAGATTCAAATTAAGAACTCTTCCAGATCAAGTTTTATCAGGAATGTGATGAAGATACACGGTTTAAAAATATCAGACACTTTGGTAACTTCTGTAGATTAATTCAAAGCTTAACTGTATTTAATAGGTTATTATCTTTTTCATGAATAATTTATGAGAATTTTCCGTCAAGCTGTTTTTTTTAACTTAAATGTTTCCAATCACAGGATGATATAGGCTTTGGTAGAAATCAACTGACGATGATTAAAATATGATAGGACTATCAAAACCTGAGGTCGATGCCAGAAACAAAACAGTATAATAAAAAAGCATTTTTTCATTTACGTGCCTGCCAAATTGCAATTTTGAAATTCCGGCTGGCCATTATGAAGAAGGTCTTTTTACAAAATGACAATGTTCAATAAGAGTACAGACGTACAACAAAAGTGTTTGCGATATATGGTTTGTTGTGTGCTTCAAACTAAGAAATGGTGGAATGATTTTTCCAGTCTTTCTGTGTGTGGTGGTTAATATAGAACGGGATGATTTCAGGTCCTCGTGAATTAAATTAGGATGGTCCTCTGCTTCATTTCACACCAACTTAAGCCTTCAATAGAACTCTTGTCATCAATAAGTGATTTCCAATAATTAAAAAAAAATCAAACTACTGTATGTTTAGCATTTTGGATGGTATGCGAGAAGACACCGAAAAATGACTCAAAGAGCTTCCGCTTTCAAAGAAATAACACACTCATTGGGATGATCATCTTGTTATATATATATAATTTTAAATTTTTAATCCTCAACCTAATGTAATTTACAATTAGACAGAAGTCACAGTCTAATAGATAGGATTCCTTTTCTAACTCAATACACACAAACTGAATTGCTTCTAAAAATCCAGAATTCTAATTAGATCTCCAGGTGTTGTCTGAAGTGTCTTGTGAAGTTTGGAAAGTTTTTCCATTTCTCAGTCTGAATAACCTGTAAGAAGTAAGCCTTTAAATCTCATTTATTTTTTACAATCTACTCAATAGCAAATGCTGAAGAGTTGTTTACGAGTTAACTAGTAATTAAACTTTTTTTTACAATTGCACTGAACCACGATAAATAATTTCAAATCTAACCCGCAGCTTCTATCCCCAAGTGCTGAGAAAACTGCATAAATAAGACAGACACACTATCTTTTGTTAGCGATCATTGAGGAATTGTGAAGGGCAGATGAAATACTGGAAGATTAGATTTATGATGTTGCTATACTTCATAGCATGGGAAGAAGATGGATTGTAAAAGCAGAAACTAATCATTCAGAGTAAAATATAAGAGTTTTATACCCATATATCTCAAATATTTGCCTTGATTCTGTCCTACTAAACAGTTTTATCATGATTTCAATAAAGATATAAGATGTACAGGTGTCAGCCTGAGTGTTATGGTCAATATGCTGGATCAGATAATCAGGACTGAATTATGAGGGGCTGGAATGATGAACTGCATCTAACAAGGTTAAAAACAACAGACTGAATGCCAAGTTCTTCTTCTGGGTCTGGAAAACTCACTCTGCAAATCTAGAATATGAAAACCCTGGCTTAGCAATAGTACTTGGGAAAGCTTTTAAAAAGTTATATGTGATTGTATGTTCATGTATCTATGTGCCAGATTGCTAGCTACAAACTGTAGTATGCTTATCTATCACCTGTCTATCTGTTATCTGTGTATCTATCATCTATCTATCTGTATCATGTATACAAGGAATTTATTTTAAATGCAAAGAGACAAAAAGGTTAAAAATAAAGGATGGAAACGATTTACCATGCTAACAATAATCAAAGGAAAACTGGAATATTTATATAAATGTATGACAAAGTATATTTGAGAGCAAAAAATATTACTGTGAATAAAGAAGTTCATTTCAGAATGATAAAGGGTCAAATAATTGAGAGAACATAATAATCTTAAATTTTCATGCAACATTACACTAATTCACAATTATAGTTGAAGATTTTAACACACCTCTCTTAATAATTCACAGAACTGGCACACGGAAAATCAATGAGGCTATAGAAGATTTGAATAACATAATCAATGAATGTGACCTAATTGAAAGTCACAGAACACTCCACCCAATGACAGCAGAACACACATTTTTTTCAGTTGTACAAATGTTCAACAGAACATTTACCAGGATATATCAAGCTCTGGGCCACAAAAAAGTCTCAATACATTTAAAAGGATTCAAATCATTCAAAGTATGTTTTCTAACAACAATGGAATTAAATTAAACATTAAAAATGGAAACATTTATGGAAAATCTCAAAATACTTCAATATGAAATAGAGTACTTCTAAATAAGATATGGACAAATAAGACATCAGAAGGGAAATTATGAGAATATTAAGCTGAATGAAAATGCAAATATAGCATTTCAAAATTTGTGGGAGGGAGCTAAAGCAGTATGCAGAAGGAAAATATAACACTAATCATCTGTATCAGAAAAAAATGACACTCAAGTCAATGGCCTTAGTTTCCATGTTAAGAAATTAGGAAAAGTAGAGAGAAAAATCTTTAGCTTTTTTCTTCTGTGTTTTGGTACAGTCTGTCTGCTTGGGGCAAATTCCTTTTGCTTTTCTTCATTGGAATACGCATTTATTTTTCTTTTGTTGCTGAAATGTATATTCTCTGGTTATAGAATTCTAAGTTGATGTCGATAATTCCTTTTTTTTTTTTAACACTTTAAAGATGTTCCACTGTCTTCTAGCTTCTACTGTTTCTCATCTACATTGTTTCATTGTTCTCCTATATGCCATATGTTGTTTTTCTCTGTTTCAAGATTTTTTTCCTTGTCCTTTGTTTTTAGCACTTTGACTACAATATGTAAATACATAGTTTTCTTTGAGTTTTTTCTTTCGGTGTTCACCAAGAATTTATAAATTTATGTCCTTACCTAAATTTTGGAAGTTTTTGATCATTATTTCTTCAAATATTTTTCTGCCCCCATCTCTTTCTTCTGTACTTCTTGGAGTCCAAAACACAAATGTAGATCTTTGGGTATTTTCCCACAGAGCCCTTGTAGCCGCCCCTGACGCAGGAAGGGTTAATAATCACTGGAAAAGGCTTGCCAACAAACTGTGACCCGGAGGTGAGAAGGCTGGTTAGCCATTGACGGGTAAGACCTCCAGGGGGAGGCAACCTAAGCCAGGCGTTGGTCTCCTGGGGGCAGAGATGGAGACACGATATTGATATCAGGAGCAGGAGGAGCCGTTGCTTAGGAGGCCTTGCCTGCTCTGAGATAAAAATATACGAGCACAGCAATAACATGATAATATCAAAACGGAGGCCAAGGGAGGGCTCCTTGAGAAATCACTAAGAATTCTTGGCGTTCACTAATTACTTCATCCAGAACACCTGTGTATGTTTAATATATGTAAGCTATGTATATATTGAAACACTGCCATCAGCCCTCTCTGCATCTATCCTGATGTGTACATTGGATTGCGACACTGACAGCCCTGAGATTCTATTCTTTTTTTTCAATCTTTTTTCCTCTATGTTCTTTAGATCAGACAATGTCCCCTATCTTCAGATTCAGTGACTCTTTGTCCTGTCATCTCCATTCTTCTCGAGTCCGTCAAGTAAGTTTTTAAAAAGTTTTAGATATTTTATATTTCAGTCCTTACATTTACATTAGGTTTTTTTGAGATATAATTAATAGAAAACATATTAGTTTCAAGAGTACAACATAATGATTTGATATTTGTATGTATTGCAAAATGCTCACCACACTAGTTAACATCCATCACCATGAAGAGTTACAATTTTTTTTTCCTTTGGTAAGAACTTTTAAGATCTACTCTCTGCAACTTTCAAATATACAACACAGTATTGTTAATTACAGACAGCATGTTGTACATTACATGCCCATGACATTTATTTTATAGCTGAAAGTTAATATCTTTTGACCCGTTTACCTATTTCATGCCCCCCTACCCCGCCCCCCCAACCAACAATCTGTTCTCTGTTCAATTTTATTTTGTTCAGATTCCACATATAAGTGAGATGGTACAATATTTGTCATTCTCTGCTTGACTTATTTCACTTAGCATAATGCCCTCAAGGTCCATCCGTGATGTTGCAAATGACAAGATTTCCTTCTTTTTTATGGCTGAATAATATTCCCTGGTACATATAAACCAGATTTTCTTTATCCATTCATTTATCAATGCATACTTAGATTGCTTCCATGTCTTGGCTATAGTAAATAATGCTGCAATGGACATGGGGTGTATATATCTTTTTAAATTAATGTTTTTGTTTTCTTCAGATAAAATACCCAGAAGTAGAATTGCTGGATCATATGGTAGCTCTATGTTAATTTTTTAAGGAACTTCTATACTGTTTTCCATAGTGACTGCACCAATTTGCATTCCCGCCAACAGTTCACAAGGGTTCCCTTTTCTCCCCATCCTTGCCAACACTTGTTATTTCCCATCTTTTTGATAATAGCCATTCTAACAAGTGTGAGGTGATATCTCATTGTGGTTTTGATTTGCATTTCCCTGATTAGCAATGTGGAGCACCTTTTCATGTTGGCCATCTGGGTGTCTTCTTTGGAAAAATGTCTTTTCAGATCCTCTGTCCTTTAAAACTCAGATTGGTAGTTTCTTCTATTGAGTTGTATGAGTTCATATATTTTGGATATTAGTCCCTTATCAGATATATGATTTGCAAATATTTTCTCCCACTCAGTAAACTGTCTTTTCAATTTGTTGATGGTTTCTTTTGCTGTTCAGAAGCTTTTTAGATTGATGTAGTACCAAATGTTTATTTTTGCTTTTGTTGCCTTTGCTTTTGGCGTCAAATCCAAGAAATCACCAACAAGACCAATGGCAAGGAGCTTTTTTCCTACGTTTCTTCTAGGAGTTTTATGATTTCCAGTCTTCTGTTAAAGTCTTTAATCCATTTTAAGTTAATTTTTGTGGATGGCATAAGATAGCGGTACAGGTTCACTCTTTTGCATGTGGCGGTTCAGTTTTCCAAACCTCATTTATTGAAGAGGTTGTTTTTCCCCAAAGTATACTCTTGGCTTGTTTGTTGTAAATTAATTGAACATGCATGGGTTTTATTTCTGGGCTCTCTATTCTTTTCCAATGATCTACATGTTGTTTTTTTATGCCAATACCATATTGTTTTAATTACTAAAGCTTTGTAATATAGTTTGAAATCAGGAAGTATGATGCCTCTAGTTTTGTTCTTCTTTCTTAAGAGTGCTTTGCTCTTCAGGGTCTTTTGTAGTTCCATACAAATTTTAGTATTGTTTTATTTCTGTGGAAAATGCCATTGGGATTTTGATAAGGAGTGTGTTGAATCTGTAGATTGCTTTGGGTAATACGGACATCTTAACAACGTTACTTCTTCCACTCCATGAGTGCAGAATATCTTCTCATTTATTTGTGTTGTCTTCAATTTATTTCATTAGTCTTATAGTTTTCAGTGTACAGGTCTTTCACCTCCTTGGTTAAATTTATTCCTAGGTATTTTATTCTTTTGTATGCAATTATAAATGAGATTGTTTTCTTAATTTCTCTTTCTGTTAGTTCATTATTAGAACATACAAGTGCAAGTGATTTTTATAAATTGATTTTATATCCCATAACTTTGCTGAATTTGTTTATTAGTTCTAACAGTTTTTTGGTGGAGTCTTTAGCATTTTCTATATATAATATCATGTCCTCTGCAAATAGTGACAATTTTACATCTTCCTTTCCAATTTGGATGCCTTTTCTTTTTCTTGCCTAATTGCTCTGGCTAGGATCCAATACCATGTTGAATAAAAGTGGCAAGAGTAGGCATTCTTGTCTTGTTCCTTATCTTAGAGGAAAAGCTTTTAGCTTTCAACCATTAAGTATGATGTTAGCTATAAGCTTGCTGTACATGGTCTCTGTTATGTTGAGATACATTCCTTCTACATGCACTTTGTTGAGAGTTTTTATCATAAACGGATGTTGAATTTTGTCAAATGCTTTTTCTGCATTCACCAACTACTGGGATGGTCATATAATCCTTATCCTTCATTTTGTTCATGTGATGCATCACATTTATTGATTGATTGATGTTGATGCATCTTTGTATTTCTGGAATAAATCCCACTAGATCATGGTGTGTGATTTTTTAAATGTACACTCATGTGTTGCTTAACGATGGGGATACATTCTGAGAAATGCATTGCTGGGTGATTTCATCGTTGTGCAAACATCACAGAGTGTACTTACATAAACCTATATTGTATAGCTTACTACACATCTAGGCTATATGGTACTAATCTTATGGGAACATCATTGTATATGCAGTCCGCTGTTTACCTAAACATCGTTATGCCACACATGACTGTATTGTTGAATTCAGTTTGCTAGCATTTTATTGAGGATTTTTGCATCTATTTTTATCAGGGATATTGGCCTACAATTTTCTTTTTTATAGCATCCTTGTCTGGTTTTGGTATCAGGGTAATGCTGGCTTCACAAAAAGAGTTTGGAAGTCCTCTTTCCTCTTCTATTTTTTGGAAGAGTTTGAGAAGGATTGGTGTTAATTCTTTAAATGTTTGGTAGAATTCACTAGTGAAAACATCTGGTCCTGGTCTTTTCTTTGTTGAAAGGTTTTTGATTACTGACTCAATCTCCTTACGTGTCATTGGTCTGTTCAGATTTTTCACTTCTTCATAATTCAGTTTTGGTAGGTTGTATGTTTCTAAGAATTTGTTCATTTCTTCTAGATTATTCAATTTGTTGGCATATAATTGTTCATAGTAGTATCTTCTGATCCTTTGTATTTCTGTGGTATGTTTTAGTGTCTCCTCTTTAATTTATGATTTTATTTATGTGAGCCTCCCTCTTTTTTTCTTAGTCTATACAAAAGCTTATCAATTTTGTTTATGTTTTCATAAAACCAGCTCTTAGTTTCATTGATCTTTTCTAGTATTTTTCTCCCATTTCATTTGCTTCTGCTTTGATCTTTGTTATTTCTTTCCTTCTGTTAACCTTGGGTTTAGGTTGTTCTTCTTCTTCTAGTTCCTTGAGGTGCAAACTTAGGTCGTTTATTTGAGATTTTGAAAAATATAAGCATTTATTACTATTAATTTCCCTCTTAGAACTGCTTTCACAGCATTCCATAGGTTTTGTTATGTTGTGTTTCCATTTCTCTTTTTCAAGATATTTTTTAATTTCCCTTTTTATTTCTTCTTTGACCCATTGGTTGTTTAGGACCATGTTGTTTAATTTCCACATATTTGTGTATTTTCAGTTTTTCTCCTTTTATTGATTTCTAGTTTTATACCACTGTGGTTAGAAAATATTCTCAGTATGATTTCTATCTTCTTAAATTTGATAAGATTTGTTTTGTAAAGTATAATATGATCTATCATAGAGAAGGTTCTGTATGTGCTGGAAAGAATGTGTATTCTGCTGCCATTGGATGGAATGTTCTGCACATGTCTGTCCGGTTCATTTGGTCTAAAGTATGGTTTATGCCCAACATTCCCATGTTTATTTTTTTTCTGGATGATCTATCCATTGTTGTAAATGGAGTATTGAAGTTCCCTACTATTATTATATTGTTGTCCATTTGTCCTTTCAAATGTTAGTATTTGCTTAATAAATTTAAGTGCTCCAATGTTAGATGCATATATATTTATAATTGTTATATCTTCTTGATGAATTGCCTCCTTTATCTCTATATAATGACCTTCTTTGTCTCTTGTTACTATTTTTGGTTTAAAGTATATTTTGTCTGATATAAGTATAGCTACTGCTGCTCTCTTTTGGTTTCCACTTGCATGGAATATCTTTTTCCATCCTTCATTTTGAGTCTATGTGTCTCCTTAAAGCTGAAGTGAGTGTCTTTCAGGCAGCATATAATTGGGTCATGTTTTCTTATCCATCCAGCCACTCTGTGCCTTTTGATTGGAGAAGTCAACCCATTTACATGTAGAGTAATTACTGATAGGTAAGGACTTATAATGTCATCTTATTAATTATTTTCTGGCTGTTTTTTACTTCTGTTATTCCTTTTTTCCTCTCTTGCTGCCTTCTTTTGTGAATTAATGATTTTTTCTAGTGGTATGTTTTGATTCCTTTCCCTTTATCCTTTGTGAATCTACTGTAGGTTTTTGTTATGTGATTACCATGAGGCTTACATAAAATGTCTTATAGATATAATAGTCTGTTTATTCTGATAACTTTACTTCAATCACATACAAAACTCTACGTTTTTAGTCCCCTCTCTTTTATGTTAATGAAGTCACAATTTACCTCTTTTTATATTGTTTGTTCATTAACAAATTGTTGTGCTATAGTTATTTTTAATAGTCTTGTCCTTTAACTTTTATACCAGAGTTAAATGGTTAACATCACCACTATATTACAGTATTATTCTGACTTTGACTATATACTTACCTTTACCACTGGTTGTATATTTTCATACATATTCATGTTGTTAATTACCATGTTATCCTTTCATTTCAGCTTGAAGAACTTTCTACAACATTTCCTGTAAGGCAGGTCTAGTGGTGATGAATTCCTTCAGCTTTTATTTGTCTGGGAAAGTTTTTCTCCCTCTGTCATTCCTGAAGGACAGCTTTGCCAGGGAAAATATTCTTGGTTGGCATTTATTTTTCTTCAGTACTTTGAATATATCATTGCACTGTCTCATGGCTTGTACTTTTTGTTGAGAAATCTGCTGATAACCTTATGGAGGTTCTCTTGTAAGTTGCAAGCTTTTTTCCTCCTGTTGTTTTTAAGATTCTCTCTTTGTCTTTGAATTTTGATAGTTTTATTATAATCCTTCTTGAAGAGGATCTCTTTAAATTGAATTTGTTTGGTGACTAATGAGCTTCATGAACTCAAATATCCAAATCTCCCCAAAGATTTGGGAAGTTTTCAGCCATTATTTCTTTGATACGCTTTCTGTCTCTTTCTCCCTCTCTCCTTCTTCTGGAACTCCAAAATAATTCACAAATTGATTGTTTTTATGGTATCCCATAGACCACATAGCCTTTCTTCACTCTTTTTCATTTTTTTTCTTTGTTCTCCTCTGACTTGAAAATTTCAAAGTTCCTATCTTCCATATCACAGATTCTTCTGCTTGATCCATTCTGATGTTGATGCTCTCAGTTGCATTTTTCATTTCATTAATCATATTCTTTTGTTTTTTAAGGAAGATTAGCCCTGAGCTAATTACTGCCAATTCTCCTGGTTTTTTTTTTTTTTTTTTTTTTTTGCTGAGAAAGACTGGCCCTGAGCTAACACCCATGCCCATCTTCCTCTACTTTATACATGAGATGCCTACCACATCATGGCTTTTGCCAAGCGGTGCCATGTCGCACCTGGGATCTGAACCAGCAAACCCCAGGCTGCAGGGAAGCAGAATGTGTGCACTTAACCGCTGTGCCACTGAGTCAGCCCTCATTAATCATATTCTTTAGCTCCAAAATTTTTGTTTGGTTCTTTTGTTTTCAAATTTATATCTATGGGTTAAATTTCTCATTTTGTTCTTGTGTTGTTTTCCTGATTTTGTTGAACTGTCTTTTCTGTGTTTTCAGTAGCCCATTGAGTTTCCCTTTAAAAAGCTATTCTGAGTTCTTTACATTAGGTAAATCACAGATATTCAGGTCTTTGAGTTTGGTTACTGAAAGATTATTGTGATCTTTTGGTGGTGTTGTGTTACCTTGATTTTTCATGTTCCTTGAAGTTTTGCATTACTGTCTTTGTATCTGAAGTAGCAGTCACCTCTTCCAGGCTTTATTAACTGGTCACGTCACTGTGTCCAAACATTTTTGCAACAGTACTGTGATAAAACTACTCCTTTGGGAACCTGTACTTTCACAAAGACTCTTTCATCTGTGGATCATCGTCTAAGATAGTGCTTTCCAGGAGCTCCTGGACTATGGCCAAGAGGGGCTGGAGTCAGTTCATGGGCCACTGCAGGGTCCTCAGGTGGGACTGAGTTCTGCGTGTCTATCTGATTCATAAGTGAGTGAGACTCCTCCTGTATCCCTTGTTGTATGGTGCTGGGTCCCATAGCTCTCACAAACACACTTTTGTCTGGATGGATGCTGAATTTTTGTTGTTGAGTAAGGGACAAAAATGAGGACATCTTTTGCCACCATGATGCTGATGTCACTCCCAAGGTGATTTCAGAAAAGTCAGGAAGGAACTAGATTAAAAGGACCAATGTCAGGACCCTAGCTTATTTATTTATTCATTTTTTCAACTTAGAATGTAGAATTGAGGGAGATTTGGACAAAGGACAAAGATTAGGGTACACAGCTGTCAGTAAAGAACAGCGAGTGAATAAATGAAATTTACAGCATGTGGTGACCTGTACATTGATGGCTATGTCAGTTGAGGAGATGATGAGTGTCCAGAGTTGCTGACTATTTAGAGAAATAATCCTCAATGGGAAATCACTTTATTTTTAAATGAGACAGATGTGAAGATCAAGTATTTGTCACTTTGACCATTCTTGGTTTAGTGTCAAGTATTACAGATAGCAGAATTCATAGAGAAAAGCTATTTTATAAATTTATAAATATAGTTTAAATTAAACTGCTTTGGATTGTGGCTATTTTTCACAATGAGATACACTTAAGCAAATGTTCACTTATTTAACAAATGTATTAAGGGTATAGCACTGTGTGAGGTACTGTAGAGTATGCAAAATATATATCCCACAGTTTTTACAGTTAGCAAATTTTCAATACAATTGAAACTACAGGATGAGCCAAGATGATAAAAGTTTCAAAAATAAGACAGTGAATATCAAATGGATGGTGTATACAGTAAGTGTAATAGGAATTCAAAGGAGGAAAAGACCACTAAGAGCAAGAGCGACCCAGAAGCTTCAGAGAGGATGAGAGGCTTGAGCTGAACCTGGAAGTTGAGTTGGACATAGAAGGTAAATAGAAGGTAAGTTGAAGGATGACACAGCCAGCTAGAATGCATTTGGTCAACAATGAATGAACCATCTAGAATATAATACAAATTTTGTGTTGCAGAGGGTGGATTTAAAAGGCAGCTTATAGCTAGATTGGGTAGTATATTACACATTAGGCTAAGGAATTTGAAATTTACAGACATTCTATTCAAATTTTTTATTGATATGATGAAAATGGAGTTTTAGGATGTTTTATGCAGAATGGATGGGAGGAAGCAGAAAACAAGGAAAGGAATATTATAGCACTCAATCAAAATAATCCATAGATGAATTAACAGAGAATATAGAAGAGGACTTTGACAATAATATAAGCAACAGGAAACTAAACAGATTTGCTGATGATTATATACAGGTGTATCAGGATATGTTAAAATATAGAAAATAAATTATAGAGAAGTTTTGATCAGGGGTTACTTGAGGAGGGTGAAGCAATTTTTTGAAATAAGTAGCTTAGAGTGAGAGTTGGTTTTAGAGGAAAGTAGAAGACTGTAATTTAAAATTGTTGAGTTTAAAGAGAGGGCAAGATATCAGAGTGTAAATGGCCGTCAGGCAATTGGAAATACGTAAATTGAGTTCAGAGAAATATTAAAAGCAGAGATATAAATTTAGCAGTATTTCACATAATCTTTGAGGTCTTAAGACTGAATGAAATTTCTAAGGAAATTAGTTTGAAGAATTGAAAATTAAAGCCCTGAATACTTGAAAATCTTCACGTTTAAGGGTTAAGAGTGAAGCCAACATTTATTAAGTCACTATGCACATTATCTAGTTTAACTTTATAAAAGCAAAGGAAGCCTCAGAAAGTGCTGCCAAAGAGGTTTAGAGACTGTATGGACAGTGAAGTTCAAGAAGAAAAGATTACTTAAAGATGTCGGCTGTTGGAAAGAGATCAATTATCATTATAATACCAATTATTATAGGTTTATAGAACAATTTGTGATTTGTTTCATAAAGAAATAATTGGTAATCTTTGAAGATCAATGTTTCCTTGGTTAAAAAATAATCCTGAAACACCATAAAATATCTTTATTTAGGCTGGGTACTCTTTACTATCTACTACTTTGCATCTTATTCTTTGAAATAGGAGATTAATGTCATAATGGGCCAATCTGGAAAAACAATTTTCTATTCATGGAATATAAGCCAAATATAATCGATGGGATAGTTGTTATAAGAAAATTGCTTTTATTAAGAAGTTGCTATTTATTTAGATTCAAGTGCATCTAGGATGGAACAAAGACACATTTCTTTTAAAAAATCTAGATTTTAAAAAATTGAAAAGAATTGGGATAGTCAGAGGACTTAGCCAAGTTAGTTTTAAAAGGATATACAGAACAGTGTCATTTTTATACATCAAACATTGCCATCATCTGTACTTTATTTTCACAACTATTTTTTGTTATCTTCACCAAATCTAAGTGCTGTCTCTTCTACTCCAACAAACACCACAATTCACTTGGAGCCAAGTCCAGAACTCACATTGTATGTAGAGTACCATTTATGGGGTAATTAGCCACTGGGAAAATATTTCTCAAAGTATAATCCATGGACCACTTGTGTCAGAGAGCCTTCTGGAATGCTAATATTTGAGAAGAGGAGAGAAGAAAACATGTCTAGAAATGAAAGAATAGAGGAATCCACGAAATAGAAAATGTCTGTAAAACGCCCATGTGGAAATCCCAACCCACACTTACAGAATCAAAATCACAGGGGAATTGCACCCAGAAATGTGTATTTTCAAAACAAGAACCCCCCCCCACACACACACACTACACATATACATTAAAATTGTAAGGTATTTTTTAAATTAAAAAAATGTAGTAAAATTTTGATGTGTATGTGTGTACGTTTAGCCTGGGATTCTTGTGATTGGGTTTCACTCTACTTCCCTTTCTCTTCTGTTAATTTTCACATAGCAACTATTTTCTCTCATTTTACGTCTTATAAAAGGAACAAACAGCCCCTCATTTGAGATGTGTCCTGCTTTCCCTGACATTACTTGCTCCTCATTTGAATAACTTATTATTCTGTGACAGTGTAAGAGACCGACAGTGTGAACGTATTCAATATCGGAAGAGTCTGGCATCCTTATTGATTACTTTTCAAGCCTTCTGGAATGCTCATATTCTGAAGCAGGTAGAAGAAAACAGTCTAGAAATGACACAGACTAGGTGAATCCACGAGACCAGGAGAGACATTGCAGACACTGTAATGCATAGAGAGACACTGCAGAAGTCAAGGAAGAGAGCATTTTAAAGTGGGCTACATGGGAAAATGCTGGAGAGATTGTTAAAAATGTTTCAAATCTAAATGATTTTTATTGGTTTCTCTGCTATGTAAACTGAAATTTTATTTTAAAAAATTTTGGCCATGCTTCTAAATAACTGCATTACTTTGTCGGTCTCTGTTCACTAGAATAAATAATATTGTGTTGCTTTGAAAGGGAAAAATTTTTGCAATTTTGTTTCAGCTTGTGAATTCACAGGAGGGAAGTAATTCTTAGAGCAAAGCTTCAAAGACCTAATATAAGAAAAACAATTCTTTTTTTCAAACAATATTAAATAGAACTGCAGGCAGAATAATTCATTTTAATATTAAAATAAAATCAAGCACAACTTTAGTCTGATTACTTTGACATGTGAAAATACTAAAGGCTCAAAACTAAATAACAGTTAAAATTTGAAATGAGCAAAGAAATATGTTAAGAATTTATAGAGTTTTCTATCATTTATATTATAATGTTATCTCTTTCTTCAGATAAGCAGAAGAAAAATAGTCATTTAAAAGAAACTGTGAAAGATTCAAGGCATAAGAACTTTGTCGTGATGATTTTTGGAAGGTGAGAAAGATCCTAGTTCTGAGTTGTTCACATCAGAAGTAATGTGATGTTCTTTCATTGAACAAAGTATTCACTGAGCACCTACTATGTGCTTGGCCCTGTGTCAGCCCCGGGAGTTTCAGCAGTGATATACAGCAGCGGAGAAAATAAAGTAGGAAAGGAAGTTTGGAAGTGGCAACAAAGTGGGGTGGTTTTACAGTTTTACATATGAGAGTCAGAGAGGACCTCACTGAAAAGGTGACAGTGAAACAAAGGCATTCAGGGCATGTGAGACTGAGCCATGGAGAATTTGAGCCATGAGCCTGGGGAAGAACATTCCAGATCAACTGAGTAGCAGATATGAATCTCCTGGGGCAGAAACATGCTTGTCATATTCAAGGAACAGGAAGGAGTCACTGAGGCTGGAGTGATTGAGGGAGTCTGTAGTATAGGGTGAGTTTGGAGAGGTCAAGGGGGCCAGAGAGGTAGGGCCTCATAGATCACTAATAAGTACTTTGGCTTTCCTTGTAGGGATATGAGACTCCTTTCCCAGAGGGATATGAGAAAGGAACAACAGGCTCTGACTTTCATTCTCAAAGGAATATTCTGGCTGCTGGGTTAGGAAGAGATGAGAAAGACGTAAGGGCAGAAGCAGGGAGACCTGTTAAGAGCCTAGAGCAGTAATTCAGGTGAGAGACGATGGTGGCTTGAACCAATAGCGGTAGGAGTGGAGGGGAAAGGGGATTGGGTTCAGGATTTATTTTGAAAGCAGAACTGGCAGAATTTGCTGATAAATTAGACATAGTTTGTGAGAGAAGTCAAAATGACTCTAAGGATTTTAACCTGAGCAGCTAGCAGGATGAAGGTGATATTTCCTGAGAAGAGAAAGACAGCAAAAGATACAGGTTTGGGGGGGCACCAATCAGCAGTTTGATTTGGTGTATATTAAGTTTTCAATGTCTACTGAATCTCTACTAAAGTTGTTGAGTAATCAGTTATCCATACAATTCTGGATATTAGGGAGAGCTCCAAGCTGGAGTTATAAATTTGAAAGACAGAGACATGTAAGTGGTATTTAAAGCCACAAGGCTGGAACCAGAAAAGAGGAGAAGTCCAGGAATGAATTTCAGGGAAATGTTAAGAGACTAGGGAGAAGAGAGGAATCAGCAGGTAGACTGAGAAGTCAGACAGCAGGAAGTATGACTTCATTATTAATAACCTTCTTTCAGAGGACATTGGAATGTATAAGCTCTAGCGGTCCTAAGGAGTGTTTCACTTTTTGTAGGATTTATCTGGTTATTTGCCATTTACCCATAACTTGATCTAAATCTTAAACTCTTGCTCTTACTCACACACTCCCCTCGCTTCACGCCTGCATCATATTCGTTCTGAATATCCTTATTGGTAGTGAACTTCATCTGAGTGTAAAATGAATTTTTGAAAACTGTCAAAAGTAATTTGAGGATTTATCTGGTGAATATAACGGGTGACCAAGTTGGTTAATACTGCTTTTGATCAAATGTTAGGCATGACTATTTAGTAATATCACCAAATTTACTGTGTGGTTTATATGCCAGATCTCAAAGCAATGTCAACAGGCGTGTTCTAAAATGTTTTGAGCAATGACGTTACTGGAATAGATATATAGTTTCCAAAGGGATTCTTTTCAATTAATAATCATATGTCACATACATATATAAGTTCTGTTAACACTATTTCTTAATATTCTATTATTTTATCATATATATTTACATAGATGCTTAAAGTCCATGAACATGCATATAGCCATAAACAATATCTAATTGAATATTCATTTCTGAGCCTAAGAATTTCTCAAACAACTGCTATTCTCATTTTAGACGATTATCTTATCAAAAAGAATTGAAAATAATTATTTTAATGACTAAAAGTTCTGCAAAAACACATTTAATAACATTTGCCTAGCTATTATAAAAATTGTTGATTGCAAACACCAAAGATTTACAAACAAGCATCCTTGGATATCTGGCTAATACTAAGTTAGTAATGGATGTATCCCTTGCAAATGATGCCAACTACTTGCTCACTGAACAAATATTCATTAAGTTCTAGTACGTTCCAGATGCACGCCATGCTGAGAAGAGTTTGCTCCTGTAAATCCTTCCAAGCGCATCCTGAGAGATTTACATGCATAAAGGAGAGAGCCAAAATAATGCTGCTGACTTTCTCCATATCCGTGTAGTCTCCTGGGGAATTTCACCACATGGAGGACCAAGTTTGACTAGACTAGAAGAAAACTGGAGAAGTTGGTGAGGTTTAGATTTACCCTTTTCTGTCAACTGCATCCAGACTTGGACCATTAATTAATTACCGTGAGACACAGAAAGCTCCTCTGTTACTTAATGACATGGCCCAATTGCCATCCTTGCCTCTGACTTGACCAATCCTTAGCGAGGAATGGGGTGTGGTAGAAAGAGCAACTTTTAGTTTTCCTTTAAGGCTAACGACGACAGTTGTTGTTCTAGGTTCTGGGGATGCAAAGATGGGGTTCTTGTCTTCAAAAATTTTGTAAGTTTTTGAGGGAAAAGAAATATATGTGAGCAATTACAGCAGATTATGGTAACTGCTGTGGTGGTATAAACTCAAAGTGCAAAGGGAATCTGGGGGGAAACTCTAAGAGATCCTGGCTTCACAGAGAAGGTGCTGGCGCTATTCAAAGAGCTGAGTCCATCTTCCACCAAGCTCAGCATGACAAGATAGATGGAAAGTCTTGGGACCCAGATTTTTTTCCTTTAGCCCTTAATACTCTAGCTATTCCTGCTTTCTCAAAGCTTTTCACTAGGTTTTTCCTGACACTCCATTTTTGAATAAAGTCTAACTTTCATTCTAGGACTTTCTCTGTGAAATATTTTGTTGTCTTTACCCCAAGGATCACAATTATTCCAAAGCAGAACACTGTTAATTGTCTCGTTGTTCCCCGCTTAAACCTGGTGGCTGGCCCCATTCCTCTCACTAATGTTGACATTAATTGCCTGAAGGAGGCAAGCGATTTCTAAACGTAGGTTTACATGTTTCTTATTAGATATGATAAACTCACAATGTTTTTCATGTGCTTCACTAGTATGGTCAGCTTCGCATCCTCATATGATATGACTAACTGCACCTTCGGCTTCTTGTCAGGAAACTCCTCACCTGATAAAACAATAGAATTTCAGTGGGTTAAATTGGAAGTGGCGCATCATAGGATAAATCAAACATTTAAAGACTTAATCAGGACCAATGGATTATATGCAAAAGAAACATTCTTCAGGATCATGCTGAAAACATCATACTCTTCAGGAAGCTTGAGTTCATTGAAGATGGGATTTGTGTCTAATCTTCACATTCTAATCTAATAATAGAGTTTGTGTTTTGTTTTGAGCGATACTATTATTTTCCCAATTACCTGAGCATGAAACCTTAGTGTCATTTTTGGCTCTAATTTTCTCCTTAATGTTCAATACAATGAGCTTAAAGTATTAGAGGGCAGAGTGGTTGAAAATGTTGGCTTTAGAAGTCAGTGAGTCTGGGTCAGGTCTCAGCCCTATACCTATGACTGTGTCATTAGGACTAAGTTAATTGACTTCGGTAAAGTGGAGATAACAGTTACCTACCTCAGGATAGTTGAGATGACTGATAAAATTTAAAAATTTTCACAATAATCTCCCAGTAAATGTTTGTAATTGCTAATAGCCTTTCTCCATATATGTGCAGACATCTCTTCCTTTCTAGTTCCACAGCACCTGGTTCAGACTCTTACAAAGTATTTGCCAGGACCACTGGAACATTCTCTTCCCCTCCCCCAGAACCCAAATCTATTTGTACACAATTGCCAGTATAATCTTCCTACAGCAACTTTTATAAAATTACTCTTTTGATCAAAGTACTGTTCAAAGTTTTCCATCGCTTATGAAAAAAAGTCTGAATCCTCAGCCTTGAATTGTTGCTTCTTATTGAATCTGTCTGTTGGCTTTGTTCCTCATTATTATTATTTCATACTGTAGTCTGTGTGTTCAGTTGTACAAACATGCTCTATAATTTTCTTCCAGTCACTGCTCATATTATTCCCTTTATTTGAAATGATCTTTTCCACCATTTTTGGCTATTGAACTTTTACTTTTCTACAAGGCCTAATTAAAATGCAAAATACTTCCTGTGGTCACTTCCCTCTGAACTCTCCTAGCACAGCCGTTACACTTAATATTTATATTGCAATTATTATTTTACGTGTCTCAACTTGCTTAGTGGATTACATTCTCCCTCAGAGCTTTCTTTTTTCCCATATTCCTAAGGGACATATAAATCAGTGCTTGCTCCAGAATGTCACACTAAACATTTATTTAATGACAGAAGTAACTTCAATTTTTCTTTTAAGTTATATCAGTCCATCATTAAAATGAGGGCTTTAGTTTTTTAATTAAAAATTTCCAGTTTATACCCCATGGATTAAGCATAATTTACAGTTTTTCTAATATTTCCCTTGTAATCTCTAGTTGTATATTCTCTGAGGGAATTTGGAGAGAAGAAATTTATTAATAACAAGGAATTTGGCAATGTTCTGTTGTGGGCTCATTGTGGTCCACACTGTCTTCTGACAACCTTGGCTCTCTAATCCTCTCTAACACTGGAAAATTAAACCTGAGCAGTATGCTTCTACTCCCAAAGCCTTTTACATGTTTATTGGAATAGGTTACACATCGTAAGTAGGTAATATTAATTAATTTTCTTGTCAATGTGGATTATTGACATTTAAATAATTAAAATTGACATGGAGTGTTTCTTACAGCTGAAATGGTGAGTACACAAATACAATTAAAAACTTTCTTCCTTAAAATATCTTGATTACAGTGACTGAGACACATTGTTAATTAGAGACACTATGAGATAATTCTGATTGTAGCAGTGAGTTAAACTGCATCTCATAATAAAAACATGTGGTTGAACTTTTGGTATGAGCATGCTGAAATGCTGATGACTTTTTGACGTACAATTATCATTATTTTTGAATTAAAGAGTGAACAGATTATTAAATAGAAACTCAACGTGTTTGATCAGAGGAGTTTTAATTCAAAGTAGGAAATAAGCATAAATTTATGATTGTCTCAATAGTAACCATACAATTGTTACTTGGACTGAAGATGATATTCTACCCTAAACCTCTCATGCAAGATTAGCAACCAGAGTACCCATCAAAACATGCCACAGTTCAGAACTCATTGAAAATTCAGGCCACAAAGAAGTGTTAGGAGTCAATGTAGTAACAGTAGAGGTACTCAGCATTTCTAGAACTCCTACTGTGTGTGAAATGTTGGGCTAAGAGCTTTATGTACGTTACCTCACTAAATCCTCACAATGAATCTATAAAGTTTGTGTTACCTCCATTGTACACATGAGGAAACTGGGGCATCCGGTTCAAGGTCATGCAGACAATAAACGGTGCAGGGTTAAATGATCTCTAAAGCCTATGTTCTTAAACATCGTGCTGTAAAGAGGCAAACGGGGCAACAACCTAAGGGAAAGGGTTTAAATGAAGAACCCAGAGAGGGAGAATTTTGAGAATAGCTTCATATGGACTAGATGATGTTAGAATATTCTGATTTTCTGCTTCAAGATAGTCTGGGGGATCTGATCATGTGTAATCTACCCATTTACGGTAACCCCAAGAACTTTTAAAATATTATTGATCCTAAGGATGATTGTGTTGAAATGCTTGAATGCATAGCATTACAGCAGCTAACACAGTGATTACTATGCATAATGTATCCATTAAGGTTAAAGAAGTATTTCAAAACTTAACTTTTTTTCAGATGATAACATATTCATATAATTCAAAAATGAAAATTTATTTTAAAAGTGTACAGTAAAAAGTCTTCTTCTCATTTCTAACACCTATGCACTCAGTTCCCCTACCATTATTTTATTAGTTACCCATATATCCCTCCAGAGGGACACATATCCTCCCAGTTTCTTCATATAAGCAAATACAAATAAGCATTTTTATATTCTCCCTTTTTTCACAAAAGGAATAGCATATTTACTATTCTGCACAAAGATTTTTGAGGTATTTTCATATGAATAATACATAGCTTCTTTATTTTTTAAAATACAGTCTCATATTCCATTATGTGCAAATATCATAATTTATTTAACTAGTTCCCCATTATGGGCAGGTGGGGTTTTTACAATGTTTTCTAGCTGTTACAAACCATGCTGCAATGAATAGCCTTGTATGTGTGTCATTTTGTACCTGTGCATAAATATCACAGGATAAATTTCCAACAGCAGAATTGCTGGTTAAAGGGTATTCAGCATTTGTAATTTTGATAAATGTTGCAAAATTGCCTTCCATGGAAGTTGTACCAATTTGCATTACCACCAGCAGTGTATGACAGTGCCTGCTGACTCATAACCAAGCTTATTAAGGAAATTTTTGAATTTAGGCCAATCTGATGAGTTAAAAATGATATCAGTATAATTTTAATTCACATTTGCATTTTTCTTACGTATGAGGCTGGGAATCCTTTAATTTGGTTAAGAGCCACTAATAATTTCTTCTTTTGTGGATTATCTTTTCATACTCTTTACATGATTTTCTATTTGGTTGTTGGTCTTTTTCCTACCATTTTCTATGAGTTGTTTATGTATATATTAGACAACCAACTCTTTGTTGTGATAAATTTCCAATATTTCACCCATTTTGTCATTTGCCTTTGCATTGTTTTGGACTTTGTTTTATATTATGCAGAATTATTATGGCTTCTGGATTTGTAGTGATAACTATAACAGCTCATCCCAAGATTATAAAGGATTTTTTCCATGTTTTCTTTTTCACATATAGAGTTTCATTATTTACATTTAAAATCTTTCATCTATTTGGTAAATATCCTAGAATATGTTGTGAAGTATGCTATCCCAACACTATTCATTGAATTTTCCCTTACTTGTTTGGCCAATATTATATTCCTGAATGTATTTGACTCTGTGTATGGACATTCTACTATGTTTCCTTTATTCATCTATTAATGTGCTGACCCCAAACACAGTTTTAATTACTGAGGCTTTGTAATGTGTTTTTATATCTGGTAGAGTTTGTCTCACCTCTTTGCTCTCCTTTTGCTAAGTTTTCCTGGCTTTTCATTGTTTATGAACTGAGAATTAGCTTATCTAGTTAGAATAGATCTGTTAATATTTTTAAAAATTGTATTTCAAAATTAAATTGGAAATATCTGACATCTTTCTGATGTTGAATCTTCCTATCCAAGAGCATACTATATCTTTCCATTTGTTCATTGTATCTTTCAAAACCCTCAGTAGTGTTTTAAAGTTTTCTTCATTTGGTCTTGCACATTTCCTGTTAAATTTATTCCTAGGTTTTGCTTTCTTTCCTTCTTTTTTTTTTCTCGCTGCTCTTGTAAATGGCTTCTTTCTTCTATTATACATTCTAAATATTTATATATATAGTATGTAATAATATAATATATATATGTGCAATAGAGGTCTATATATCAATTTGGTACCTGATACCTTTATTGAAGTCTCATCATTTGTGATAGATTTTTAGTTGAGTCTTTTTTTCTAGATATGTAATCATATTACTGGCAAACAGTGTTAGTTTTGTTTTCTCCTTGCCAAAATTTATGCTTCTAATTTATTTTTCTATTTCATTTAGTCATTTCACAAATATTTATTGACCTATTATGGACAAGGCAACGCTCTAGGCTCTTGGAACAGATTAGACTTTTGGTATTTCTATAGTAGCATTGGGAGATATAAAAAAGCAATAAATATAATAAATAAGTAAAATTTATAATATGCTGAATATGATAAACTATAAGAAAAAAACCCAGAACAAGATAAAGCATTGGGGGCTACCAGAATAAGGGGCAGTTTGCAATTTTAAATAGGATAATCAGGGTGCTTCTCATTGAGAAGGTAAATTTCAAGCAATGGCCTGAAGGAGGTGAAGGAGTGAGCCCATGATGGTCAGTGCTTTTAGCTCAGTGTAATTGTGATGATCATGGGCGTAATGGCTTATTTTATGTTAGCGGAAATACATTTTTACTGTTTCCCTGTCATGCCTGATGTGGGCTTTGGATAGACAAGATACATCTTCTCATGTTAAGGCATTACCCATTTATTCTTATTTGCGTGTTTTATTAAGAAAGTTTATTGAAATTTATCAAATGCCTTTTCAGGGTCTATAGAGATGAGCATGTGATTTTCTCCTTAAATCTATTAATAGGATAACATGTATTATATAGCAGGTATATTCCTGATATTGAACCATTCCTGCATTTCTGATCATGGTGAATTATATTCCTTTAGTGTGCTGATGGATCGTTTTAGCTAATATTTTATTTTGAATTTTCCATTAATATTCAGCAGTGAGATTAGCCTGTGATTTCTCTTTTGCAATCCTGCGATCCTTGAAGTTATTAGCATAAATATTCTATGTGCTTCATAAAAATAATATGAAAAATGGTCTTTACTTTCCTCTGTTCTGCAATTGTTTAAATAACAGTGGAATTATCTGGTTTGTAAAGGTTTAGTAGAATCCCTCTAGAAATCATCTGAACTTGGTACTGTTTTAAAGATTGCTTTTTGAAGCTTTTTTTATTTATTCTATCAAACTTGATCTTTTTTCTGGGGTGAGTAAATTGTGTTTCCTAGAAAATTATCTATTTTAGACAGTTTTACATATTTATTTTTGTAGAGTTGAACAAGGTAGTCTCTTACTATTCTTCAGTTTCATCTCTTTCTATGGTTACTTCTTGCTTCTCCCTTTGTATTTTGTGTATTTGAATTTGCCCTCATTCTTTTGATTAAATTAGCAAGTGGTTTATTTATTTTATTTACTTTTAACTTCCAGATTTATTTATTCTGCTGTTTTCTGTGTGCTAACTCATTAATCTTTACTTTTTATCTTTACCCATCTTTTTCTTTTTGTATTCTTTTTGTTTGTTTTGTGCTTATTTCAATTATTCCAACTTTCCTCTGAGCATTGCTTTATCTTTTTCCCATGGTTTCTGAGATGTAGTATTTCATTATTGCTGTTCTTAGGAAATTTTGCAGTTTTAGTTTGTGAGTCCTTTTGAGCCAAGAGTTGTTCAAGAGAGATTATTTTTTTAAATCTCCGAACTTAAGTTTCTTCTAGCTTTCTGAATTTTCCCATTAATTTCTCACTTTATTGTCTCATGATTAGAGAATATGTCTGTGCTATTTCAACTTTTTAGAAGCTACTGAAATTTTCTTTGTGGCCTAATACATAATCTATTTTCATGAATGTTCCATGGGAACTTGAAGAGAAGATATATTCTCTATTTTCAGCAGAAAGAGTTTGATATAAATTAATCAATTTTGCCTTATTAATTTTACTATTTAGTTTTTCTTTGTATCTACTTATTTTTTTCCACTCAGTCTTTCATAAATCAAGAGAAGTGAATTAGAAGATCCTACTACTAGTGTGTTTTGTGTATTTCTCCTTGTATGTTCCATAATGTCTGCTGTACATATGTTGCTGTCACATATTTGATATGTAGTCATAACTGCTCATCTCTTCATTGAGAATTGTTCTCATTATAGTTTAGAGTTCCATTCCTGTCTTATTTAATGCTTCTCGGCCTAAGTTCTACCTTTTCTTTATTCAGATTGTCACCTGTGGTTTCCAGACCCTTTCATTTGCCTAATATAACGAGGCCTATATTTTAATTTTCAATCTTTTAAAATCACTTTGTTGTACATCTGTTTTTACATGAGGATACGGGTATGATTTACACTTTTATTACAAGTGAAAAATTCTTCTTTCTTAATTGATGAGTTAAGCCGGTTTATACTTATTGATATAATAGATACATTTTCTCTTTGCTCTTATTGTTTTATGTTGTTAAAGAAACATTTTTGTTTTTACAATTTTTAAGAAAGTCTTTCACTATGTAATTTGTTTTTATTTTTATGTACTTGTGATACTTAGGAAAGGTTTCATTTTTGTTCTGGTAGTTACTTCTATTTAACATTCTTAGACCTTTTTTTGACAACATTTGTTTCTTAATGGAAGCAAAGATAAAATCAATGTGCATAATCTTTCTCACTTTAATTTCATCTACCACTCAATTATATTCAATTTTCTGATCTTCCTTAGTATTTCTCTAATACTAATATTACATATGCTAAGATTTTTTATCGCTTGATTTGTCAGATTTCAGAGATCTCCTTTACACTCTGCTATTAGAGATGAGGTAATTAGAGGAAAGTCCTCTAACTCACATCTTCTTTTCATCTTTTCCTTCCCATCTCAGCCAAAAGTAAAAGTCTAAAATAATTTCCTAATTAAAAATGTGAGATTACATATATAATATAGCCAAGTGCATAGTATTTAAAGCTTTCAACTGAAAATTTCAAAAAAAACCTTAATATAAGTATTGAAGTAGTGCTAGCCATCCACTTCTTATCCTTCCATATGATTAAAATTTAAATTGAACACCTGGGTAATGTACCTCAACCTATAGATAACTGATCTGGGCTCTGTCAGAGCAAGTAGCTAGAAGATTAACCAGAGAGACCCTGCCATGCATGGTTTCGAGTTCCCTTTTAGATTAACATCTCAAATTGCAGGTAGTGATGTAAGGTAATGATTGAAAGCTCCTGTTTGCAATTCTTTGTAATTATCAATGGTGTCTAAACATGCTCATTAATTCATCCTCTTAACCCTGACAACTGTTGGCTTTGATCAGGTTCTACTCCACTACCAATGTTATTGTTTCTATAACTTGACAAAAATCTACCTTTTGTGTGTCAGAGTTATGCACTGGTGGAGGATGGATAATTTTTTTTTTTGTGGAGATATTATTTGGCATATAGACTATATTAATTTTGGGGGAGTAGAGAGGATCATATCATTAGAAAATCAAAGAATATACAAGATAAAATCCAGCAACTTTCTGGGTAGTGCCTTGGTTGTGTGGTATTCATAATATTTAATGTAATAATTTGTAGAAGGTTTTTTTTCCAGGTGATACTTCAAGAGAATTTTAGTGGTTGGGAGGTGTTGAATTCATTATTCTAGAGCATTTCCACATGAAGTGGTGAGTGTGGGAGGAGTAGCATGATTTTGGATTTTGGTTTCTTCTCTTTTGTCCTTTTTATAAAAACCACAAGCTACTTTGTTAGAGAATATCAATGAGTCTTCCATTGTTGTTTTTTTCTATCATCAATCATTTACTCACTAATTATTTATGGAGCATCTCGAGTAGGCCAGACACAGAGCTAAGCCCTGGTGATACAGTGGTGAGCCATACAGGCATGGATTATGCCTTCATGAATTTCTAGTCTACAAAGAAGCACACAAACCATAATCATCACTGTAATAAATGCTTTGAAGAAAAAACATGATAGGAGTATATAGCAAAGACAATTGAGATGAGATCTGAAGGATGCAAAAAAGGATGGAGAAGGTAGAATAGGAGTCAAGTGGTCCAGGCAGAGAAGACTGCATCGCTGAGGTACCAAGGAGTTTGTCTTAGTTGAGGAGCTGGAAAAAGACAAGAATAAAGATGGGGAAGGGCCTGATATTAGACTGGAAAGGGAAACTGATGGGTGCCAGATTCTTCTGGGATACCATTATGAGGATTTTGGTCTTCATCTTCAGGGGGTAGGATCAGCCATATAATTTGTGAGGCTCAGTAAAATCAAAATTCAAAACGAAAATACAGGGGCCCTTTTACAAAAACTATTATGAATTTCAAGACAGTGACAGCAGAGTATTAAACCAAGTGTAGGACTGTTCTAAGCACCTTGCCCTGTGTGACTGCACAGGTCTCAAGCCCATGAAGTTGGCCCTGCCTAAGAGCAATGATAAGCCAAGGAAAAGTCTTCGGTAGAGGAGACAGATCATGGGATTGGCATTTGAAAAAGATAAATTCTTCTATTGTTCTACCAAGTCAGGTTTAGTTAGTGAGTAAAAGCAAAGGAATGTTAATATCTCCCAGATCCAGGATTACAAATTATTGCTAATATGATCTTTATGTCCCGTGTCTAGATACACAAGTACCCAGAATCCACTCTGTCAGTTTATTAGTAGGGGTAGTAAAACGGTGAAGTCTGGGATTTTTACTTAAAGTCATCCTATGTGAACCAATATTTTACTACACTTGAATGATTTTATCCTCTAATCATTTAACAGCATAAACTCAAGATTCCAACTAACTGACAAGAGTAGTGATTAAAATAAATATTGTGCTTCTTCTTTAGAATCAACTGATATTCTGTGACAAAAGTATTAAGAATTCAGAAGTATGAAAGAGGACACACTTTAAAGAATGCACAATTGTTCTAATAATTTGCACATTCTGCTTAGAAGATGTGTTCTGTCGTTTTAAGATAATAGGCTGTATTTCACATGCAGCCCATATCTAAAAATATTGGGAATCAAATCTTTCACCCATTATCACTGTCAAAACAAATCTTGAGTTTCGTATGATGTAGTAAGAAACAAGCAAACCAGAAAAAAACCTCTCAATCATTTTAGTTTTTATAATAATAATCCTAATTTTTTGTGTCTATATGTATTTCAAAACACCTTACAGAGAAATACCACTATCAGCAAAATTAAAAATTTGACAGTGATGCAGAGTTTAATTTTCTGAAACACAGAAAAACAATTTTCTTTAAGGACTTTAATGACAGGATAGAAGCTAACCTAGTACCATTTTTAAAATCTGACATTTCTGGAAATTTGCAACTTTGTTTTATTTACTTTTTAATATGGTTAGTTAAAGTTTATAACTATTGACCGTAAAAAAAATCTCTCCAGCTAATAGTATTTTTAAAAAGAAGATATTTGTTAGATATTTGTGAACTATGACAATACAAAAAGAAATATTTTATACTGTAGACATCATTCTTCTCTAGATACATGCTATAAAATGTAAGAAATTACCTTATTTACTTAATATCGTCTACGGTTTGCCTATATAAGCAAAGTACCTTAGAGAGTGATGTCACCTGAATAAAATGTGGGGGAATGAGAGAGGTACAATCCTCACAGATTAATTTTGGATTTGTGAGTACAGAGCAATGCATAGTGGGAAACTGAGTCCTTGATGTAAGGACTTTCAGTCTAACAGGAGCAGTAAGGCAGATAGCAACTTAAATATACAATTTAATAAATAAACAATTACATTGTACAACCTGATCCAGTTGAACAGAACTGTACACCCAACCGGTAAGTAACTAGGATGTCAGATACAAGCAGAAAGGATAAGCAGACGTGCCTAATCTTAAAGGTAGAGAATCAAAAGGTGGATGTGCATAAAATGAAGACTGGGACTTGCAAAGAAAAGGGAGGTGGGGTCTAATAAATTATGCATTTGCTAATCTTGTGTGAGACAAAAACCAGCGTCATTATCGGATGGCCACTGGCAAGAGAATTATATTATAATGGCCACTGGCAAGAGAATTATATTACAAACACTTGAAACTGATAAGACATTCAAAAAGAGTCTCTGACAATCTAGGAGAGATGATAGAATAGTTAATTGCAATTAACACACATTTGGCAGAGAACAGGGTGGATGGTGCTGGTGTGCTGGGCTGGCTTGGGATCCCGGTAATGAAAGATGACTTCATGAGGGAGGAGGAGCAGTTATTGAGCTTTAAAAAATAAGAGTGAAACTGCTAGAGAATTCATGATCATTATTATTGCCTAATATTTATTTTTGTTGCTTCCTAAGATGTTGAGTAAACTGCAAGACTTACTTGCAGGGGAAAACAAGAACTTTGACATGCAATTCCATCCCAATGCACAATTAATTGCAATGAGTTCATAGTGTGGCATCATGTAGTTATTATAATTGCACAAACATCTGAGTTTAATTGAACTTGATGAACATATTCTAAGGGGTTAAAAAGCTTTAGAGATGATTAGAAAAGGCTCTTACAGCTTTATTCTTAAGAAGAGATTTTAATTTGCAAATTGAAAAATTACAGTGATTTTTTTGCACAATTATTTTGAAACTCAATAATTGAACACAGTAATAATGATGAAATTACTTACCTAGATCCACAAGTGATGATTCTTCAATTGTTTGTTGCACAGGCTCAGAAAGGAAAAAACTAAGTACACAATCACTCTGAAAAATAAGACAAAATATATTTCTTTATATCTTATGCTTATTTATTGCCTTATTCACTAGTATATGAAAACAGTGACCCAAATATATAATTATTTGTTTACATAGATTCCATAAGTAGAGACAAATATATTAGTGAGTTTATTAAGTCAATACTATAATTTTACTCTAAATTAAACTAAACTTCTCTGACACTGGATGTCTGATAATTTTACATTTCTTCAAGAGACTCAGGTGTGCTCTGCTCTTGGCGCTCAGCATAATGTTTACATTCTTGAATTTTACAATTATGCATGAATTTCACACTTCCCTTTTCTAGAAGCCTGGGACAAGGCTTTCAGAGAAAAATTACTCTCAGTAGGACACAGACGCTCACTTACTGAGTAACACTTACTCCTCAAGTTTCGATTCTAAGAACACAGACAAGTACTGACTACACCATTGGCATCAAGGAAATGCTAGGGGATATTTACAAATAGAAAGATGCATAAGGTGATTCGTTTCTTTAAAACACAATCTATGGAGGAAACACATTATATTGAACGCATTAACAGAAATTGTAGTTATGTATAATCTTAGACAGAGAAGTGAGTGTGCTTCTCTTTTAAATTGAGATGATCACAAACTGACGTTTCACCTGGGCTCCAAAAGAATGGGCTAACTGGAGAATCAGAATAGTTTTTCCTCAGTGGCACTGGTGCACTTTTTGTTTTAAGCCATTATAAAACCAAAGTGGCCCTCCCCAAGAGAACCTACATTATTATCTGCAGTGCACCACTAAATAATTGATTATTTCCTGTGACTATCATAAGCTGATGCCATAGTCAAAGCTGCCTGGCACTCTCCTCGGCCAGCCTTCTCCCTTGTTCTGTGCAGCGGCTCTTTCAAATCTCTCCCAGGAAACTTAAACTTCCAATTCTGACTCCTTTGCAGATGATTTTGTCTGTACTTTAGAGAAAATAAAAGGCAGATGGAAACTCCTAAATTTCTTGCCACAAAATCTACAGACTTACACAGCCATGTTTTCCCTTTTCTTCCTGTTACAATGGAAGAAGTGTCTCTTCCCATGTAATGTAAGTTGAACTGTGTCCTCTCAAAACTCATATATTGAAGTCCTAACTCATGACACTTCAGAATGTGATCTTATTTGGAAATAGGGCAATTGGAGATGCAATTAGTTAAGTTAGGATGAGGTGATACTGGTGTAGGGTGAACTCCTAATCCAATATGTCTGGTGTCCTTCTAAAAAGGGGGAATTTGGACACAGATACTTATGTAGGGAAGATAATATGAAGAGACGTACTAAGAAGACCATCTCAGGCCAAGGAGAGAGACCTGGAACAGATTCTTCCCTCACAGCCATCAGAAGGAACCAATCCTGTTGATACTTTAATTTTAGACTTGCAGCTTCCAGAACTGCGAGACAATATATTTCTGTTTAAGCTACTCAGTCTATGCTACCTTGTCATGGCAGCCCAGCAAACTAAAACACCATCCAGGGCTGATCCCTTCATCTGTGTCCTGGATTCTATTCCTTTCTCCTGGGGAAACTTGTAGAATACCCCCATCTATTTACCTTCTTTCTTTCTCATCAGCATAAAGTATGGTCAACTCTCCATTTTAACAACTGACAAACAGATGAGTCAAACCAAACAAAGTATAATCACACATAAATAATATCTTGTCAGGAATTTACCCTTTCAAATTCTGTGCTATTTTTCTCCTCCTTGACACAAACTCATGGAAAGAGTTGTCAACAGTCACACTGGTTCCACTTCTTCAGCTTCTATTCACTTTATGATCTACCACACTCAGGTTTCTGCCACTAATCTTCCTCTGAAAATGGTCTTACTAGCATTTCTAACAAACTTACTTTTTTTTCCAAATCCAGTGGGGATTTTCTTGGCCCTTATACAGCTACTTAATTTTTAGTGAGATACTCTCCTTCCTTTATTTTTATGATACCAAATCCTCCCAGTTTTTTTTTTTTTTTCATTTGTGCAAGCATCTCTTCTTAGACTATTTTTCAGGCTCCTTTCTTTTTTTGCTTATAATTTAAGTTCTAGTGTCCCTCAGTTCTAGGTCCCTCTCTCTCATTACTCTAACACATTCTTTCTGGGTGATGTTATGCCTTCCAGTGGCTTCTATAACGATGCACTACTCTAAAGCTTAATCCCAGATCTATCTCCTGAGCTGTAGCCCTCTATAGCACAATACTTATTTACTGACTCCCTTAACTGTTACAAAGACAATTAAAACCCAAAAAGTGCACCACTAAATGCATTTTCTTTGCCCTTAATTTGCTACTTTTCCTGTGTCTAGGCTAAAAAAAAGTGTATATTTTTGGACTCTCCATTCTCCCTTACCTCAAACATAAAATTAATTGCTTCATCCTATGAAGTTCATCTCCTTAATATCTCACCCCTCCATTTCTTCCTTTCAGGTAAACCAATCTAACAATTAACTACTATTATAGATAAAATAATTAACTACAATGATAGATAAAAATCTAATAATTAACTACTTAAAACCTGGTAGTGGCCCCCCATTGCTCTTAAGACCAACTGCTTAACAAAGTTTTCAAGACCTATCTTGATTGGGATCTTGCTCATTTCCCTATCTTCATTTCTCACCGTTTCTCTTCTAGTATTTTATGCTTAATTATGCTGATTTATATTTATTTCCTCAAGTGTGTCATGCTCTCCTACCTCCATGTCTTCCTACATGCTCCTTTCTCCATCATTTCCACCCTTATCCACCCATCTGCCCAAGGTTTATCACATGCTCTCTTCTCTACTCTCGTTAGCCTAATCAATGAGATATCAAGAGCAGAGACTGTCATTTATTCACTCATGCCTAGCACAGTATTTCTGCTCAGTAAATATTTGTTAACAGAAACAAACTGAGATCTGTCTTCAGATATAGAATACATTGGGTTTCAAATGTAAATATTCTTAACTATATAGCACTTTTATGCATCCCTGTAAATTAGTTAATCACTAATTTTGATCTCTATATATTGATCTCTTGTGAACTTGTTTAATAGGAATCCATCCTCAAGAAATGTATCTATATTCAGGACGTTGACCAAATCAAGTTTTTCACTTTGAAAACTTAAAGGCAAACTTCAGACTGTGCAGAATTTGTTGGAGGAAATTTGACCTTCTTTGGCCTTTGACAACTAGTCAATTATTCTTCTCTGGCAACATTTTGACCTCATCACCCAATGGTTATTAAACTTCAATAGTAGGCAGAATATCTTCCCAATTAGTGTCTAAAATGTCACCACTAGCTAATTATTCCCTTGTGTTTACACTGTCATATTCTTGAAATCCTCATTTGTAATTCCAGGTGTGGGTGACATACTAAATATTAATTTCTTATTATAACAAGATTGTTTTCATTCTCAAGAAGAAATGTGATCCAGTGTCAATGGAACGAGAAACCAATAAAAGAGATGAAGAGAGCAGAAAAAGTAATATTACTAAATTTCAAAATAATTGATTTTAAAATTTTCTCAAACCAGGCTTTACTTACGTGCATGCATCACACAGCTTTTTTAGCACACTGTACCATCGGATAGTTTGGAGAATTATAGAAATGTTAGTGCTACAACTGCTCTCACTGACAACCTGGACCAATGTTCTTAGCTGGGTTTGCACTGACCCCCAAGCAGTGTGGTTACATTTAGTTACGTAGGTTGTATACTGAGCAACTCAAGGGGTACCATTTTTACGTTGACTATAAGTATAATCCTACTCAGCAGGGCTACCCATACGTAGGGCTATCAGATGTAGCAAATAAAAGCAGATGACACGTATGCAATTTTTGCAACATACTTAGACTAAAAAAAAATTTGTTTATTTCAAGTTCAAGTTTAACTGGGTAGCCTGCATTTTATCTAGTTACCCTACAACATGAGGTGTTTAGAGAATGTGTGGGCACACTTCTGGTTGTCTCAATGACTGGAGGGTACAATTAATGGCAATTAATGAACAAGGTCACTTATTCTAAAAGTCCTGAAATACCTAGGAGATTCTCACCTTATGAAGAATGTTGCTTTTTGACTTAATTCTTCAAATGGTAATAGTTTCCCAGGTAAAAAATTCTGAATTTAACTACTTCATTCTGGAAATGAGAAAATTGAACACCAGATAGCAAAAGTGGCTGATTGAAATTACTACAAAAAAAGACTGGTAGAGCATCCTCAGTAAGTCCACGCTTGTCTATGTTATCGTTTCCAGTGGCCTATAGATGTGATGAGTGCCTATGGGGGACAGGTGGGAGATGTGGCTAGAGAGAACTTCGTAGGAGTCCTAGAGTATGTTAGTCTTTGGCACAAACTTAAAACTACTGTGACCTATTGATGAATTTTAAGCAGAAAAGCATTACGATCAGATATTTTTTAGAAAGATGACAGTGCATTGAGGAGGAAAGAAAAAACAGCAGTCGTTCTTGGAGAATGTCGTCAGTAAAATTCCTCATATGTTCAACATATTATATTCTCTGAGCATTCCATTCTGCTTTCCCTTTAAGGCTCTGAAATGGTGGTTGTGCTATCTTTCCTTCCCTTTACAACTCTGGTCCTGGTGGTGGGGTAGGTATCCTTCCTGCATCTCCTTGCTCTTCTAACCACCACTCTTTCCTCCTTTAGAAGAATGCCCTGCTTTCAATATCATGTCTACTGACTATATTGCCCTCTCTCCCTTGTTGTTGCACTTGTCTACTTATTTCTAGGTCATTGGCCTCGATTTCTTGAACATTTTTAACTCTGGAACCTTGTCATTTTCTCCAATAGTATTCATCATAATTCACATTTATTTTAATATCCACACAAATCATCCTTCCTTATGGTAGATTCTTTGTTTTCGAACTCCTCTAGTCCAGTGATCTTGTTCTGTATCTACTCAGTCACTCACTCCTGTTCCCTTCATCTTGTTTTGACCCGTGTCTGAAGCCCTTCCATTATCTTGATTTCTAGCCTCCCAGTCTACAACCACCATCTCCCTCCTTTCCAGCTCACTCTCTCTAGTTATATAACTGAAACAATCTGTTGACTTTGTCAAGATCTTTTCACTGGCCCTAAACCTTTTCATATTCTCATGTTCCTCCCGTGCTGATTTGGATCCCATGGTCAATACTTACAGTAACTCCACTGTGTACTCCTTCCAACTCCTTTGGCCCTCTCTCCCTTTATTTTATTATTCACTTAGCAATATATTCAACTCTGGTTACCCTCTGCCAACTCTGCAACTGTAACTGGCCCACTGAATGTTGCTGGAGAAAAGCACTCAACCACACTTACTGATCTTATAGTCACTGAATGTTCACTACCCTCAAGTTAGTGTTCAGGATTTTCTGGCAATTCCACACATATCACTAGTCCATTTATTCCACACACCTACAGGACTATTTAATACCCCATCCTCATTCCTCAAAATGCCAACACACTTTCCCTCTCTTTCAGTCTGCTCAAGGCTGGTGTTCTTGTTGATGGAAAAAACAGGAACAGAAAAGAATTTCTATAAGTTTCCACCAACACACCTATCATCTTAGCTCATCTCTGCCCCTCCCTTCGTTATATGGACAGACTGTACTTTAATTTCAGACTGACTTGGGCCTTAGATCCTATGCCCTCTTCTTTACTCAAGGTCACCACTCTGGTCTCTGGCTAAATCCTCATTTCTCCCTTGCACCATCAGTTTTTGTTTCTTTAATGGATCTTCCTATCAGCATACAAATATGTTATAATTTATTTCAATAAACAAAATTCTTGACCTACATTTCTCTGCTCACTATTTTTTTCCTGCTCATACTTAGAGTAAAGCTCCTGCAAGGATTTTTTTCTACTCTCTATCCCAGATTCCTCTCTTCATATTCTCTTTTGAAGCCATTCTAATCGGGTTTTTGTTCTCAACAGTCCCATCAAACTGTTCTTGTTAAATTCACCAGTGATACCCATTTTGCTAAATCCAGTAGTCAATTCTCAATTTTTGCCCCATAAGTAGCATGTGAAACAGCTGATCATTCCTTCTTTGAAGGAATTTCTTCTCTTGGATTTCAAGCACCACATTCTTCTGGATTCCAATAGGTTGCTCCTCCTCAGTCTTCTTTGTTGATTCTCTCCTATCTTCTCAAACTTTGAAATTGGTTTGCTGCATGGTCTAGTCCTCAAACCTCTTCTCCTTTACGTTTACGTTTTCACTGTAAGTAATCTCATCCAGTTTCATAGCTTTGAAAACCAATTATTTGCTGACAACTCCAATATTTCCAGCCTCTCTTTTCCCCTCAAGACATTCAACTTTCCATTTGACATCTCTACTTAGAAGTCTCATAGGTAATGCAAGCTTAGTGTGTTTCGATCCAAACTCCTCACTGTCCCCATTCCCTTTTGCTCCTTCTACAGTTTTCTCCAATACAGCAAATATTCAGCCAATGCAAATTGTATGGCCATAAAGGTGGTTAGTGGCTGGCAGTCATCCAGATTGGTCAATACATGTACACTAACAGTTATTAAATATTTGCAACATCCCTCCTATGTATAATATTATATCTCGGTAAATAAATTAATCAATGATTGGGATTTGTCTTAGAGACTTTAAAATTATTGTTCTTTGATATCAATGGTTCCAGGGAAATGCATTAAGCTATATTACATGCTCTATGAGGTTATATATATTTTTTCTTTGCTAGAGTAGATGTTTGTCTAACTAATACGGGATTTTAAATGTTTAATAATGTGCCATTAAATTAGAAATTCAGTCAACAAAAAGCAAATTTGAAAGTGAACTGAGCAATTTTAAATTAAAATTTGCATCAGCTTATATTTTGTTAAGTTCAGAGCTCTTATTAATATTTAGTTTACCAATTATATTATGAAGTCATTTGTAATTTAAAATGATTGATTTTTTGAGAGAGTTGATCAATTTAAAGTTGTTCAAAACCTAAATGTTTTTCCTGTATCATGTGAACATACTCATGTTTTCCAAGACTACAGAGAGTTAAAGTACTTGCAAAGCTCAGAAGTAATGTAATAAAACCATGAAATCAATTTTTTATTTCTCTAAAATAACACATTAAGAATTCCCATTTATTAACCGGCCAGCCAACATCTAGAAATGGCTGCAAGATTTAGTTTTATGAGTTAAAACAATAAGCTAAATCTATCTCTTTTGAACACCATGAAGTGCTGTAAAAATGTGAATTTAAAAATGAATTCCCGTAAGAGTTTTAAATCAAAGTTGAACAGTAATTGTATTTTATTGCCTTTTTCATAAAGTAGCTTGTCAGAATGTCCAGTCTTTAATGTAGTTCAACGCACTATTTTTGTACTGAAGTTACATGGAAGAATGACACAATGAAGAATAGTGAGCTTCTGAAGAATCATTTATAATTCTGGTTCTAAAATGTCACCAGCATTTTACTAGACTCTGAAAAATAATCTTGGTTTCACTGATGGTACACATATGACATTTATCCTGCCTGCAACATAATCTCAACCAGCTCCAAATAGGAAAAGAGCAATGTAGTGACGAATGTAGTAATTAACATCTGGGTTTAGCAAGAAGGGAACAAGAAACATATGTTCACTATTAAGATAGGACTTACCCATTTGGATTTATTTTGACATTTGATTTTCGCTTTAAAAAACTAACATTGCTTAAAACTTAAGTATACCATTGCCTATTTTAACGGACTTCTGGAAATGAACAACAATACTGAGGAGAGCTAAAAATCACAATGAATACAGCTTTAAAAAATTTAAAAACAACAAGCTGTTTGTATATCTCAGCTGAACTCAAACGTAGGTGCACATTTGTTGAGGTACTGCAATCATTTGTTATAACTTTTATTACATGTTTATATTGCTCTTTTTATAGATCTTATTTAGTTCACAAGTCCACCAAAACAGAGCAAAATTTAAAGAAGCAAAGGAATTCTTGCTATCACAACTATAATTTGCTTATAGAATGAAACTTCAAACTTAAAAGAAAAAAAGTTTCTATCAGTTTGAGAGAAGAGAGTAAAACTAAACAAACAAAAGCCAAGTAGATGGAACTAGGGATGTGTAAAATGATGTTGGCAATCTCATTAGAAGAGATATTGGGATAGTGTTTAATTGTGGTCTTCATTTATGCCTATTTTCTTTTATCAACAGATTGTGTGTGTGTGAGAGAGAGAGGGAGAGGGAGAGAGAGAGACAGACAGACAGACAGAGATGGTCTTAGAGACTTACAGACATCCCTCTATCTGGGCTGCTCTTGTGTCTTTAGACCAAACCCCCAGAGACCTCTCTTCCATTTAACTTAACTCTGACACCTGACACTGGACTTTAAAGCAGCCTCTTTATCTCATTTCTTTGACAACTAGCAAGACTTCTTACAACTGAGAATGTCTCTGGAAGAAAACATAATAATATTTGATTTTAGCAAGTTAATGTTGTCTAGTTTCATATTCAAGCTGCGTCTTCTACTTCTTTTTGTCCTCTTTTTGCACTCACTGCCATATCTTACCTATGTTTATGCCTGTATTTATTACTCTATCATAAACTCATTGAGAATAAAGTGTATATTGCATTATTTTAATCTCTCCAATGTGTTCTCTACAATCAATTTAAAGCTCTTAATCTAGTGTTATACACAGTAAGTGCTCAAGAAATTTTTAAAATCTTTACAAAGTTACACATAGTGATTTTTAAATTATTTTTATTTAAAATATTTTTAAATAGTTACAAATAAATGTACCATATAACTGAAAATAGAATATGAGTTTTAGTGTATAGGCATAATAGGATTCCTTGCTTTTCCTATAGTGCCATTAACAAGCAACTATGTTAGAAGAAGAGCAGTTTTAGAATTTTTCTAGGGCCAGAGATGAGGATTATCCTATCATGGGAGTATTCAGCACAAATATTATAAATTTAAGTCGTTTTTTAGAAGAGGGAAGAAAACTTGTGCATGTATAAAAACTTCATCAAAGCCAGTCATATCACTTAAAATAATTAAAATATTTACGATATATCCTTGACTTTATAGATTTCAGTGTTTACATAGACAACGTTGTTAACATATATAAGGAAGGAGAAGAACTGTATCAATGATAAAAAATTTTAAACATTTCACAATAACATGATTTACTTTGGAATTATTTGTGTGATTTTTTACGCCAATAATATTTCATTTAGTTAATCTTAAAATATTTTTCATTTCTTGGATATGAACAAACTGAATTAGGGAAGAGTCCACAACATATAGAGACCCAGAAAGCTTTCACCGTGATTAATCCATTTTAAGATAATTGAAAACTGACTACATTATGCATCACAGAGAACGTGGGTGATTAGTCAGGTCACACTGCTTATTAATGCTAATCAGCATCTGATGATATCCCTGTCAAATTATTATTGTTCTGTCACTGTATAATCCACATAATGAATACTGTATCAAGACCCGTGAAATTCCTTAAGAATAAGGGAAAGAAAAACCCAATGTGGGAACTTATGGAAGTCTTTATGAGGACACCAATACATATCAGATGTATCAACACAGACAGAATATTGACCACTACTGTAATCTCCTTAGGGCAGCATCTATGTCTGATTCAGCTTTCTAATTTCTACAGTAGAACTTCCCAAACCTGGCTGTGCACCTGAATCATTTGGGTTCTTAAAAAACAGCATAGATATCTAGATATCACCCTATACCTATAGAACCAGCATTTCTAAGGATGGGGTCTTGGAACACACTTTTTGAAACCTCTGCAAGTTATTCTGAAACAACTGATCACTAGGTACTGTTCTGGCACTCCGGGCCAGAGAATACATGATGTAGGCAATCAGTAAACATTGTTGAATGACTGAGATGGTAGTTTTCAAAAGTGGCAGCTAACATGCCGGTGGACATATTTAATTTTTGTTGATTGGATTTTTCTTAATGTAGCACTACTTTATTTATTTTGTAGTATGGAAAGGACAACTAACAAATGAGATGTAGGTTTTACATCTCAGGAAGGTATTTATTGTGCTCTAAATACTCATGGTGCAAAATTCAGTTCAATTAATTAGCGGGGTGTTACTTTTGGAGAAGGCACTTATAATATCAGCTGCCTTTCATATGAGACTATTATGGAACAAAATGAGATTCCCCTCTTTGGAAGTCCAGTATTAGCAGATGGCTGACGTATTCTCACTTGCAGCAATTCTAGGATCTGTGATTTCACAATGGTATCTCATGTTTGATGATGTAAATGCTTCTTTTTTCTTCTCCTCTAGTTTTTTTTCCACTCAAATCCTAGAGTTTAATTCATCTAAGATAAAAAGAATGTGGTGCCTGAAATTTCTTCAGCCTTCCTTTCCCTAACTACTGACCAACAGAGAGTAACACTACACAAAACATATAAAACCATCTCTTCTTGGGGCCTCTACAGGAGTACTTTATTTTGGAACACTAGCAAATGTGAATGTGATAAAAAGTGCAAGCTGCATGTCTTGTGGTTTTGTTCATCTGTCTCTATGCAGCAATGACTATGGTGGGCGACAATATTCACTAAGCCTCGCTGTGCTAGACGGCACCTATGCAAATCTTTCCTACCTATGCCTGGCTCTTTTGCTTTTCCTTCTCATAACAGTAGTCTGCTGAAATTTCTACATGAATCCACCCTACGGGCAGATACATTTATGAGTTCCCTTTGACAGGCTGCTGCCATATGAAGACAGATCTCAGTATTCATCCTATTCACACTAGGACCAGAACTCAGACACCTCTCCACTTTGCACTTACACACTTCTGCCTAAATAGGTCAAAGCCTAACACTTTAATGGTTACTAAATATTTTGTCAATTAGCCTGAAAAGGCATAGTCTTTAAAAACAATTTTAGTATTATCAGTAAGGCAGCCCTCGACATGCAAAGAGGACAATCTTATCCACTATCCCCTCGGGTCTTTCCCTTATAGACTGCCATATCTATGTGGCCCTTGACTATAGCATAAGCGTGTGGACATGATCTTCAGAGAATGTCAGAGTTAATAAAGGACATTAAGATGTCAACATTCTATATTCTTAAATATGCAAAAAGCACCTGAAATTCAATGAAATAAAGTTACCTTGATCTTATAGTGCAGAAGTCTCTGTTATAATTCATTTCCCATTATTCAAAGATTGAGACACAAGACCAAATATATTCAAAAGATATAATACAATTTATATTGAGTATGCAAGTACAATAGTCTAAATTCATGGATATGCATTATATCTACACATAACAATTTATTATAGTGTAGATCTCCTATTGTCCACCGTTTTCAACAATTATTTTACATCTTTGTTTTCAGTTTACCTAGTACATGTTTCTATTTCCATGATGAGCACATACTGTCTCTTTCTTTCTCTTTGCTCCTCACATAAGCACTACAAATGTGCTCTGAGGGATCCTTCTGAAGGGTACAATCATGATCCTGGGCACTGTTATGCTCATTCTTTATGAGCACGGCCAGGCTATGTTTCTGGGCTGGGCACAAGGTAACCTGTAGTGCCTGTCCCCGAGCTGGCAGATAGCAGGATTCTCAAGAACATTCTCTATCAAGTCAGAGATCTCTGCCATAGGGTTCACATGGAATTATACACTGGAGTGAAGAAAAATAGCAAAATTACATTAATATTTATTTTGTAACATCATCTAAATTTTTTTCCAAATTTTCTACAAATTTTAAAACCTTTATCACTTATTAGTGTAGTAGTTTATGTACAAACATAAATTATGTAAATAAATTATGTTTTGGAAGCACGAGCTAATTTATCTTTTAAAAACAACCGGTAAGATGTAAGAATAAATAAGAGACCACTGCTAAGCATTTTTCAGATGCAAACTTTCAATTCCTTAAAAAGCAACATAAAATCCCATAGGTTAATCTTTGCTAATGATTCTGTTATTATTCATTTAAAAATATTTATTAAATATTGATGAGTTTGTGACTGTGCTACAGATGGGTAAAAATTGAATGAATGTAGTCACTGAGTTGTTTAAGCTTCTGAAGGAGAGAAAAATATATAACTGTAATGGATGCTTTGTCCTTGTAGTTCCCTTTGTCTAGCACAACTTGCCCCGAGTTTCTATTTACTAACTCCTATTTGCCCTTTAATAACAACTTGAATGCCATACTCTCTGGGATGCCTTCCGAACCCACTCAGAATTGAGTTAAGTATACCTCCTTAAGTGCTCAGACACTTGTCCTTTGATATAAAACAGCATCTCCAGCTGAGAGTCTACGAGCCTGGAAATAATATTGTAGCACAACGTTCTTGAGTCCATATTTGCTAAAAATCAATAATATAGTCGGATACCTGAGGATCTACTATATTGGAGGACAAATGTTTGACCAGGTCCAAACTGGAAAAAAAAAATAAAAGATGTGGGAGGGCTTGTTAAAACTCAGATTGCCAGGTCTCATCTCCAAAGTTTCTGATTTGGTAGGTCTAGGATGGGGCCCAAAACTTGCATTCCTGTAAGTTCCCAGGTTAGGTTCCCAGTACAGTCCAGTTTCTGAGCTTTGAGAACCACTAGTCTCAGGAACTGGTGACAGGGATTTAAACGTTTCTCCTCTTGCTCCTGACTATATGCAATCTAATGCAGTCATTATTGACAATTCTGCGTTTTTTCTAATGGCCTTAGACCCCTTAGATCTAAGTTGTGGGATTTTCTTCTCTTAAGTGGGTCTACTCATCATCAAACCACAATATTACCCAATTGGGAGGGAGAGGAATGAGCCAACACCCTGAATCAGCAAACCTATAGTTAGGAGACAGTTTTGAATACATTCATTAATATATTATATTTTTAAATTTCAGTAAGATTTATTGGATATATACTGATTTAAACTAGTGTACAGCATATAATTTAAAAAATTTAAACCATGATTGGAGAAGTAATCTCATGCAATGTCTCTCCCAAGCTCCAAGTGGAGAATGAGGGTTGTTGAATTGACAGGTGAGTAAAGTAGGGTTCTTTGACCCTTTATGATGTCCCAGTTATAGGGTCCGTTGTAGTCCTCCTGTTACAATGCTGTAATTTACTGAAGCTTAAAATATGTCTGTATATACAGCGTGATGTTATGTATGTGTTTCTTTGGTCAAGGTATAACCCAAGTACTGCTGGCATTTAATCAAGACTGCAGAGTCCAAGAATGGCCTGTCAATGTCCTAATTAAGGCTACACTATCAGGGGAACCTGGGGAGGTTCCCATTGGGAACCATTGGGGAGGATGAAAGAGGAAGTTCTCAATATTTAATCAGGAAACTCATACTGGAGGTGGTCAGTATAAACGCTTCTGTTATTTACTCACAACTCAGTCAACAATGGGCATTTTATTAATTAACATACTGAATGTCTGTCAGAGATAAGACTTTGTTTATAGAAATGGTAGCTCATTGACTGGCACGATTAATATCAGAAATAGGCTTCACTGGTGACATTAAAGTTATTCCAGATACATAGGTTAGCTAAAAATATTCTATAAATGGTCTCCACTCTTGAATCAAAAAGCAAAAAACCTAATAGGCATTATATCTTTTACCCTTAGGGATGATATTCTACATAAATCCTTAAAGGATCCTAACAGTATATTAAACACAGATAAGTAGAGAATAAACAATCCAGAAGAAACTATTCAGAATAAGTCATGGAGGGCAAAACAAGAAAAAACACAGGAGTAAAGGTCTGAGACATAGAGGAGCCAGTGAGAAGGATTAACATATATGCAATTACAGTCCCAGAAAAAGAGGAGAGAGGAAAAGGTATAAACAATAATTGAAATGATGATGACTGAGAACTTTCCAAAACTAATGAAAGGAATCATGGTGCAAATTCAAGAGGCACTAAAGCTCAAGCATGATAAATAGAAATGAAGTCATATTGGAGCAAATTAAAATAAAACCAACAGCAAAAAGAAAAATATTAAAAGCAGATTAAAAAATAAAGAAAAATACTTTCAAAGAAGCAACAATTACATTGATTCTAAACAGAATCAAGAGAAGCTAAAGGACAATAAAATGATAGCTTTAAAGTTTTTAAAATAAAATCATTGCTATCCAAATACTAGAGTCAGCAAAAATATCTTCTAAGAATGAAGATAAAATAAAAATTTTTCAGACAAATACAAATTTAGAGATTTTTTCAGCAGCAAATTCATACTAAAGGAAACAGTAAGTGGTATTGTTCAGGGAGAAGGAAAGCAATCCTAGATGGAAAGTCAGAGTTACAAGAAGCAATGAAAATGAGATATACGGGTAATATTAAACAAGTATTGATTGTATACAAGAAAAAATAATAAGTATTATTAAGCTTATGGGTACAAAAATACATATTGTTAATACAGCATATAAAACTCAAGTAGGTTAAATAGCCAATCCATGATCACAGTAAAAATTTTATAAATATTTTGAAAGAATGATAAACAAGATACAATACTGTATATAAAAACTTGTGGGGTGCAATTAAATCTTTATTAGGAGAGGGGATTTAGAATTTTAAATGTGTAAATGAGGACAGGTTGAAAATGAACAAATTAAGTAACCATCAGAGGATGTTACAAATAGAAGAGCGAAATATAACCAAAGGAAGCAGAAGGAGGAAATAATAAAGATAAAAAATAAATGAAATAGAAAAATAATACAATAAAGAGGGTCAATAAACCCCATATTTCATTTTTTGTGAAGATTAGTAAAACTCATAATCCTCTGTCAAAACAGTTCAGGTAATGTCATATGTGAGGAATGGAAGAGTGGACGTCTCTTCAGAGCTTATAAATGTTAAAAAGATTATGAGAAGATATTCCAAATACCTTTATGCCAATAAATTAGCACAAATTCCTAGAGAACTATTACTTAACAAATAGACCCAAGAAGAAATAGAAAATATGAATTGTCTTATAACTCAAATAAATTGAATCTCTGGACATACATGGTTTTACAAATTAAAGAAATGAAACCAATTTATACAAACCCCTCCAGAGAGTAGGAAAAAAAGCAAGAATTCTTTGCAACTAATATTATGAGGCCAACATATTCTCGATTCCGAAATCTGGTAAGGACATTATAAGACAGAAAAACTTCAGGCCAGTATCTGTCATAGACAAAGTTGAAAATAAATGCTAAAAAACATGAAATCAAGTCCAGCAATACATAAAAAGGATGACACATTACAACCATGTGGAGTTTATCCTAGTAATACAGATTTGTTTAAAATTAGAAATCTATCAATGTAATTCACCACTGTAACAGATTAAAAAAGAAAAACCATTGATTATTGGATGATCATCGACAAGCCTAATAGATTCAGAAAAAAACATTTGATAAATTCAACCTTCTTTTCATTGTAAGAATGACTGGCAACCCAGGAATAGAAGGAAACTTTCTTAAAATAATAAAGGGTACCTACAAAAACCTATATACATAATGAGGAAATATTAGACACCTCTCCCTGGATTCAGGAATAACACAAGCAAGTCCACCATCACCACTTCAATTCAATATATATTGGAGGCTCTAGAGAGTACAAAATAGCAAGAAAAAGAAATATATAAATATTCAAAAGGAAGAAATAAAATTCTTGTTATTTGCAGACAACATGATTGTAAGTCAAAAATTCAAAAAACAATGTAGATAAATTATTAGAATTAAGAATGAAGATAGTAAAATTCTTGGGTAAAATGTCAATATACAAAACCAGTTGTATCATTTACTGGTGAAAAAACAGAAAAATAATTTTAAAAAGGTATCTTAAGATAATAAGTACAACAAAATATTTTTAAGACCTCTATTTTTAACACCTCCATGCACAGAATAAGCTGTCATTGAGAAAAATTTTTAAAAAGATTTAAATTTACATAGATATGCTAAAGTCCAAGAAGAGCCAAAATACTGTTTAGGAACAAGGATAAAACAGGAGACTTACTCTGCTAGATCAAGACTTTTTATAAAGCTACAGTAATTAAGACTGTTGGCACAAGGATAGACAAAGAGATCACTGGCATAGAATATAGAGCCCTGAAGTAGGTACAGACCCAGATGGATATTTAGATTATATCACATAGATGGCACTGCAGAACAGCAGGGAAAGGAAAGTCTTTTAAATAGTGGTGAAACAATTCAAAATCTACATGGAAAAATCGAAATGACTCTGATTTCACACCAGGCACTAAAGTCCATTCTAGATAGATAGTAGATTTAAGTGTGAAAGGCAAAATAACAAAGCTTCTAGAAGATAATACAGGAAACTATGTTTATGACATTGAGGTGGGGTATATTCTACATTAAAATTAAGGGTTTCTGTTTATCAGAAGACATAATAAAGAGAACTAAAAGACAAGACACAGAGTGGAAGAAAATTGTTACAACATATTTAACTAACAAAGGATTTCTATCCAGAAAATGTAAAGAAATACTATAAATCAATAAAAGAACATCAAATAATTCAAAAAGAAAAAGGACAAGAGACATGAACTTGTACTGCACCAAAGAGGATATCCAAATGACCAAACAACATATGAAAAGGTGTTCAATCATTAGTTATTAGGAAAATACAAACTAAAAGTGCAATGAGATGCACACTCACCAGAATGGCCAAAATTAAAAAGACTGACAATAACAAGTACAAACGAGGTTGTGGAAAATTGGAACACTTACTCGTTACAAGTGGGAGAGTGAATTGGTCATTACCTGTAATGTTGAAGATAAGCATACCCTACAATGCAGAAATTCTGTTCCTGGGTGTATGGCCAACATGTGTGCATTAAGAGACACACATGAAAAAGAATATTCTTAGCAGCATTATTTGTAATAATCCCAAATTGGAAACATTCCAAATGTCTACACAGAGAAGAATCTACAAATGAGTTATAACATTCATAGAATACTAGACAACAGTGAAAACACATGTACCTTAGAGGTGTTCTATCACCATACTGTTGGTTTAAACAACAGTCACTTTATTATCATTCCTCAGTTCTGGGGTTTGACTGGGCTCACCTAGAGTGCTCCTGCTTGAGGTATCTAAGGAGGCTACAGACATTTAGTGACTGGGGCTGGAGTGCCCACTCACAAGACTGGAGGTTGATGCTGACTGCATGCTGGAATCTCAGCTGGGCACGGAAACAGCCATGTTCCCCCATTTGATCTCTCTATGTCGTTCGGTCACCTGGCTGACTCAGGGTGGCTCAACTTCTTATATGGCAGTGGAAGGCTCCCATAGTGACTGTCTCAAGAGAAAGTGGCAGAAGCTGCATGGCTTTTTCTAACATAACTTAGAAGGCATGAAGAGATACTTCCACCAAATTCTATTTAATGAGGAAATCACAGAGCCCCTCTTGGGTTCAAGACAGGGGGACATAAGCTCCTCTTACTGATGGGAGGGTGGCAAGGAATTTTCAGACATATTTTGAAACTATTACATCATTCCATGTATGTTCCTTTCATAATTAATCCTTGAACTGTCCAACTATGTTTTGTAGATTTTTCTGGATACATGTTATTTTTTACAATTTAAAAGGCTAAAAAGTAAAAAGAACATAGTCCCAGTCTAGTAAGGAGGGCCAGAATCTCCTTGAGTGGTAACAGATACTGTTCTTATTGTTTTTAGTTCCTCACCACTAAGGCTTAGTTTTAGCTCTTGAGAAGCTGGCCCTGATCTCTTTGCCGGTTTTCACCTCTCTCACAGCTTCCTCACAGGAATGCTGAGATACAACTGACTTATGTCCTTGCACTTTTTCCTATATTCCTGTGACAGAATAGTGGCCCTCCAAAGATGTCCACATGCTAACCCCCAGAACCTGTGAATATGTTGCTTTACATGGCAAAAGGGGATTTGCAGATAAAATTAAATCAGGAATCTTGGAATGGTGAGATTATCCTGGATTATACAGGTGGGCCCAGTGTAATAAGAAGGAGGGCCAGTGTTAGAGTCAGAGAAGGAGATGTGACAACAGAGAACGCAGGCAGTCTTTAGAAGTCAAAAAGGCGAGGAAATGGAGTTTTCCCCTAGTGTCTCCAGAAAGAACCAGTCGACCAAACCTTTGGGTTTAGTCCCATAAGACCCATTTTTGGACTTCTGACCTTAAGAACTGAAAGAAAATAGATTTATGTTGTCTTAAGCTACCAAGTTGGTGGGAATGTGTCACAGCAGCAACAGAATCTAATACAATCCCTTCCCTTTTTTTGCACTCATGACCTCTCCTATATTGTTTGGTTCTACTTGAAACACTTCCCCAGGTCAACTCTTTGAAGTCCTATCCAGTGTCAAAGATCCAGTTCAGGTGCTCTCTTCTCCCTAAAACCTTATCATCGCAGTCAGGAGTAATTCTCAATCCTCTAAAATACTAGCGCACTTAGTGGCACTGATGGTCCAGTAGTCACACATTACTCCAAGTTATTAGAGGTCACAGAGCTGCACCATTTTTGCTGTTCCAATGTTTCCTCTTCAGGGATTTTACACATATCAGGCATGGACATTTGCTGAATGAATGTAGGACGAAAAGAATGCGATCATAAAGTATTTAACAGTATTTCCAGTACTAATTCATAAAATAATGGATATTTTATGTAAAAATATAAAAGTAAATTGTAACATACGTTTGCAACTTCATACGATCCATTTAATATCTGTTCCATGTAACGATTTAGATCTCTGAATCTGTTGTGATCTGAATTTGTAAAAGGTAAGTGCCACCAATGAGGGAACCTATTTTAAAAGAAAAAAGTGTATCTTAATTAGTTTGAAAATTGGCCTCTGTATTTTAGGATTGTTCATGAAGTTATAGCTGCCTTAGATGGAAGGGCCAATGAAAACATCTTTAAAAACCCCATAGAACACGTGATTAACCCTGAGCGTTTCATTAAGGTGCTGTGGTCACTTGTACTATTTAACTGTCACTAATATTAATACTAATTTAATTTAATTTAACACACTAAATTAATATATATGTGCCTTCTTATTGTATTTATGGCAGTCCACACATTTTGTCTTTTAAATACTTGTGGGGGCTTAATAAATACTTCTGAAGTTAATGGTTCATAATTTTTCAAAAAGGTCGGATCGCATTGTTTCTTCTGGGTTCACTAGAGACATTGCTACACTAATTAAATTAAACACTTTACCAAGTGACATATACTTCCATCCGGTTTTAGTCTTTGGGAACAAAGTATCACTTTCCCCAGGAGTCTGACTGCAGAATTTCCTCTGTACTATCTGATGATTCATTTTGATGGGTTAGAAATGATTAAGACCAATTATTGGGTGAGATGACCTGGTAATAGGTAGCATTTGGCAATGCATTTTGTTGGTTAAATACATCTTTAGGAACTATCTTGGCACAGACCTTTCCCTGCAGAAAGGAGCATGGGGAATAGTGAAATGTTGTCAGCAAATACACAGAAGTATGTGACAATTGCAGGTCATCCCATCCACTGCTTCCTGTTGGAAATGTCACGGATCCAAAATAATATGTTTGTGTATTTAAGTAATTGACATTTTAGGTTTTTAAAGGTCTCTTGTACTTCCAAGGCTTAAAGTATTAAAAATTTTCATCCAGATTTAGTTATCATGAAAATTAATAGGATATGCAATTAATCAAAACATAGAAATACATTTGATAAATGCATGGATTGGGCTGGTTTCAAATATTAATTTGTATATCTGTGGATGAATTTTCTTTATTCCTAGAATAAAATGGAGCTCACTATCAATTCTATTTCTTTGTTGATGTTTTTACAGACATATGTACTAAGAAATCTTGTGTATAAAGCCAGCCTTGATGGTCTAGTGGTTAAAGTTTGGCGTGCTCCACTTTGGCAGCCCGGGTTCAGTTCCTGGGTGCGGAACCACACCACTCATCTGTCAGTGGCCATGCTGTGGTGGCAGCTCACATAGAAGAACCAGAAGAACTTCCAACTATAGACAACTATGTACTGGGGCTTTGGGGGGTAAAAAGGAAGACAAAAGGAGGAAGATGGGCAACAGATGTTAGCTTAGGGTGAATCTTCTCCTGCAAAAAACAAACAAAAACAAAAGAGAAATAAAAAGAAAAAAAATCTTGTGTATAAATAAGTACATGAGAATAGGGGAATTCAGCTGTAATAACGTCATTCAATTGTTTGAAATGCTTTCAAGTTATATGCCAAACAGAATATAGCAATCAGGTCTCGAAAATGATTTTTTGATCTTTTATCTGACAGTGCCACGACGTCCTCCCTCAATTTTGTTCAGGCCAAAGATTAGGAAACACCTGACTTGCAAACAGATCTGATATCTGGTTATTAGAGTAATTCATTTTCTCAATACCAACACCAGTATTTTAATTTGCCCTTTATATGATCCTCAGAGACTTTTTACTCTCCTGGGCAACATACCAAAATAAGATTCTGGATGACTGGGAGAAGAGCAATGGTGAAAGTAAAATAGGGAAAGGAGATCAACTCTTCTCAAGCAGATTAATTTTAAAGAAGACCATTAATTTTAAGGAAGATTTCCATGCCTGTGCATTCTTGGAAGGTACACAGAGATACACACAGCCTGATCTGAAGACCACTGTTATATGTTAGTGCCAATTTGAATTTTATTCTTTATGACTCTAACTTTCTGATCATACTTTCGAGATCAGGTTTGTATAATTTTATAGGGCTTCTCTTAGCAAATTTAGGAGTCAGAGGAAATGTTGCCTTCATCCTTCATTTATATGCTTCGCTGGAAGCCTTAGCTACTTTGGGACTGTCAGCAGACAAATATTCTTCAGGGCACATAGGACTAAATGTTCCTCCCCTCCATGCACTGCTTGAATGGTTTTAAAATCAATTTAGGTACCATTACCAGGCAGTAGTTGTTGAGCAAAGCAGAATCCTAACTAAAGCTGAAAATCGAAAAGAGGCACATGGAGAGAGATTATTAGGACTTTTAAAGTTTTACAAGTTATTCTAATGTGTGCTGCAGAGATAAAAGTGTAGAACAGCGAAGTTTTTGAAACTAAAAAGGACAGCCATTTAACAAGGATCAACATACTTCTAAATCATTAACTAGTAGGGTACAATGGCAACCACTGATGTTGAATCCAAGATCTGAAGTCAAACCTTGAATTTTTTTGCCAGCATCTCCTTTTTCTCAGTTATTCTATCAGATGTTTTTTGGTAATTCTTAAAGCTGATGTTGCTTTTAAGTTTCCACAATGCCGTTCCTTCCCTCTCTGTCTCTTGAACGTGTTCTTACTCTAAGTTGTTGACTTCCTGATGTTTAAAGCATCTGCATTTCAAAATCCCTGTGACGTGTGCAAGAATAGTTTTTCATGAATGTGAACTACTCGGTCTTCAGTACTGCACAATATCTCTCCGTCCATTGATAACTTGGCTTAGATTTATATTTTGGAAAGTGACCAAATCCTGAAAGCCTAGTAAAAATCCACATGTACAAAGTATATCAGGTCAGGTATGAACGTTCACATTGTTAAAGGACCACTTACTCAACAAAAATCAGGGTATAGATAAAATAACCTTAGTGGTACCTAAGCGCCACTACCATAATTTCTGGGAAGTTCACCTTTTTAAAATCAAGATACACCTTTGGTATGCACTGAAGTCTATGACCTAAATTTTGCTAGTTCTAAGTGATGAATTTTAGAAGGTCTATTTGAACGGAAGTTATTTTCAATTATATTCTTAGGTTGTTTATATGTAATATTTTTTCATTTTAACATGAACAGAAACAAGAGTTTTCAAGATTGCTTCAAAATAAACATAAATTAAATTTAGGTAATCCAAGTACAAATTAATGATTAATGATAACAAAATCACTGTTATTAATAACATATTAATAATCATTGATATCAATAAATTTTACTTATATACTATTGATATTAATAAACAAATTTTTTTCTAGCAAACCAAATAAATATATCACTGCTTTTTCTTGCAGTTATTTGTTGAAAGAGTAGATATATCCAATTTAATTCTGCATCTTCAATTTCAATTTTATTTTTATAGAAAAAACTAAAGAAATTAAATTTAAAAACTGGCAAATAAAACAATTTCCCTGACAACTGATGAAGACTGAAACCAGCTCTGATATTTTCTGTCCACAAAATCAATAGCAGGAAGCCAACTGAAAATTGCAACCCTTGTTCTGTTTTGTGAGACAACAGGTTCTTTGCTCTGAGAGCAATGCAGACCCTCAGCTGGGAAAGGTTCAGTGGCACTGGAGTCGATGCTGTGATGCTCACAAACAGAAAATCTCATAACCATAATTTTTCCTTATGTTCAAGGACAAGTACTAAAGGCAAAACACTGGAGGACAAGGCCTTACTCTGGGAGAGACAGTGATGCAAAATGCTTCTGAAGTTGGCTGTGAAGTTTTGAAAACTGGTCGAACGATTTTTCTGTCAGGCTTGTTTCATCATTACTGTGAGTCACCTGGATTAGATAGAGCTGCAGAAAATAAACAGACGAAAATCAAAAGATGGCAATATCAACTTGCGATACATTCTAAAATCTGATTTCATGTAAACTAAACAAAACAAGAAGCTTTCTGCAAAAAATCATCACAAAAGCTAAGAGATGCAACTTGTAAAGGCAAAATTACCTATAAACACAGATATAAAGATAACATAATCTTATGTGCTGGGAACACACTGTTTAATTTCTGCTCTTCTTTTCTTGTGGACACTTTAATTAGCTCTTGATTTATAGTCTTCCACAGGGCAGGAACTGTTCCCTTTGATGGTTCTCTACTAATAGCTCTGGTTGTTATGATTTCTCCTTAGAACATCCTCCTTAATGGCGCTTCTGCTCAAACTGTAACTGATTTTTCATTTGCATAGTAAAAAAAAATCATAATATAAGGAAGGATGTGTAGCATAGTGAAAGGAAGTCTGAGATGAAGTCAAATGATATTTAAGTCAAGGTGACAGACTTGAGACTTACATTACTAGTTTTCTTGCTGAACCCTAAAATTGTTGCTTTTTGAATTGACCTGGTTTCACTCAGCATACAGGATTCCTGGGAAAAAGTCTGTGAAGTCGATTTGGCAGGGCTTATGGTTGTCATTTGTGCAAGTGTATGGATCAAATTATTCAATTTAACAGGGAAACACTCCAGACTTTCCTTTATTTTCCTAGAGAAATGAGAAAGAAAAGATAGTGAGTACTATTCCCTGAGTTGATTCATTTCATTTAAGATTTGTTCCCCAGCATTTGTTAGATATGGAAGAAGTCGAGAACCATGTCTATTTGGAGCCCAACTATTAAACAGCATTTTATAAACTTCAGGTTGTTACCAAATATAACAGAAATTTTCATGGTGAAATATAAAACTGTAATTGCCACACTGTATTTTAACTTCTTTTAGGTTTGTTTTTTATTTTTAGAGATGATTTTTAAAATTTAATTTTAGTTTATAATTATTTAAAATATTTACATAATTCCAGACATGAAATCTACAAAATAATACATCTTCCTGGAAGCCCAGAATCTGTTCCTGTGCTCTCTACGCCATTCCTTCCCTCCTCCTATATTTAAACATTTAGAAAAAATTATGGGTTAACTTTCAGTGTTTTATTTTTTAATTTTAATTTTATTTTTTGCCTATATTTGTGTTCCTCTCTCAACTACCTTACAAAAAGTTTGCATACTATAATACTATATTTAATATACGAGTATTTCATACGAAATGTTTTTCACTCTGTGGTCTTTTTTTTGGTTGGTTTTTGATGTCTCTGCTATTTAATTTTTTTTATATTTAAGAAGGTTTGCAATTATGCTCTAATGGTATAATAAATATCTTTATATAATATCCTTCATCCCCTCCATACCCTCTTCTCCAGTATCTGATTTTCAGGGTTATCCTTTTTATTCTGGTTAATACCATAAAGCAAACAGTATACTTACTCTGCTTTCCATATGTGCTTCCTATTCCACTTTCATTTTTTATAGAGCCATTCTATCTACATCGTACAGTATCTCTACTATACATACTATCCAGTCTCTCTTCTAACAATCATAAACTCTTAACTCTCTACCAGTCTTTATGTCGTCTCTCCCGTCATTTTGACTATCCAAAGCTTGTTCTATAGTAAATTCCCCAGGAAATGTGCAAGGAAATAAGTTTCTGAGTTCTGGGTGTTGACAACAGTTTGTCTGTGGTCTTTATATCTGAAAGACAATTTGGCTGGATACAATATCCTTGGCTCACATTTTGTTTTTTCAGTGCCATAAAAATATTATTCCATTTTCTTCTAGAATAAAGAATGTGCCCAAAACTCTGATGACATCTGAACTTCTCTCCCTTATAAATGACTCGGTCATTTTGCCTAGATGCTTAAAAGAAGTTTCTTTTTCTTCAAAGTCCAATAGTTTGCTAACATGTTCCAGGTTATTCTGGGTAATTTTTCTGAATACACAATGTGTCCTTTCAATACATAATTTCACTTTTTGATTTTTTTAGAAAGCTTTTAAAATTATGATGTTAGTGTTTGTTAAAATATTAAATATACAATTTAGTTTCTATACTTTTTTAATATATTATTTTGGGTTTTTTTTCCAGGGACTTCCATTACATGTATGGTGGATCTTCATTGCCTTTCTTCATTTCTTTTTATTTTAAAAGTCCTACATTTTTTGCATTTTCTGTTTCTCTTGAGGCATTATCTGTTGTGTCGTTGTGCTTATTTACTTCTGTGTTCTTTCTAGTTTATCGTTGTTAAAATTATGTTTTCTCTTATTTCTAATTCTTTAAAAAATTTTTTTTTTAAAGATTGGCAGCTGAGCTAAGATCTGTTGCCAATCTTCTTTTTTTTTTTTCCTTCTTGTCCCCAAAGCCCCAGAGTATATGCATAGTTGTATATTTTAGTTGTAGGTTCTTCTGGCTCTGATATGTGGGACACCACCTCAGCGTGGCTTGATGAGAAATGCTAGGTCCACGCCCAGGATCTGAACTGGCGAAACCCCGCGCTTCCCAAGCAGAGTGCACAAACTTAACCACTCGGCCACAGGGCCGGCCCCTATTTCTGATTCTTTCTTGGGTTCAATCATCTCATTTCTGAATTTTTTCTAATTGTGATCTATATTGTTCCTTTATACCTTTATTGTTTCTTAAATTTTTTTAGCTCAATTTGAAATATAAGGATACAACTTAACCCTTTGATGGGACTGTCTTTCTGGCATACTTTCACCATGTGGATTTTATTTTCATCCTATTTCTCTTTTACTTATTATAATTTTGTATGACATTCAAACATGACCCATTTTGTTTGCTCGTTTCAATATGAAATTAGCATTCCGGAACTTTCAGGAAGGATGAGAGGGTTTTCAAGGGTCTGAAGCTCCCTCTTTTGTTGCTATCACACAGTGATAAAATTGTTTCATACTTTCTGAGATATGCCTCTTTTGCTTCTCCTGTCACCCCCAAATTTTTCTGGACTTTGGTTTACCTTTGCTCCTCTGATCTTTCTCCTCTCAGTCTGTATTATACTTCCAGTAGTTTCTTTTCAGTGTAGGACTTTTTCCTGGAAGGGAGCCCCAGTTGTCTCTGAGAGTTCATAGACTTCTCCAACCTTTTCAGATTTGCGATAGAACCCTTGCTGTTCCCGGTGAATTGCAGTGTGTAAAAACCCTTTCCAGTTTCAGCTGCTGTTATCAAATTGGCCTGCTCATCTTCCCAGTGAGTACCTGTGGGCTCTCCAAAGTCCTGTGCTCAGGTCAATCAGATGATCTGTTGCTTCCTTAGCTTCTTCCCATAAGATGCAGATACACAGGTCTTATAACCTAAGGTTTGCCCCTACCTGCTTGTATTTCAGGCTTCTTGGGAATACCTTGTTACCTAGTTTTGTTGTAGATGTTGTCCATTGTTTTTGGGTTTTGCTACCCTATTTGATTTGTCTGTTTTATGGAAGAGATTCAGGGATATTAAAAAACTTGACTTTTTATAATATATAATTCAAGCAACACAGTAAAATGTGGAAGGTTCCCTTCATCCTTTGTCTATTACTACTCTCCTCCCTAGAAATAACCACTACAACAGTTTGGTATCATTTTTTGAGCTTTGTCTATACAGTTGGCTCCCTATCTGTAGGTTTTGCATCCATGGATTCAACCAACCATGGATCAATAGGCTTATGATGGTTGTGTCTGTAGTGAATATGTAGACTTTCTTCTTGTCATTATGTCCTAAACAATACAGTATAACAACTATTTACACAGCATTTACACTGAGTTAGGTATTATAAGTAATCTAGAGATGATTTAAGGTATATGGGAGGATGTGCATAGGTTAGATGCAAAGACTATGTCATTTCTCATAAGGGATGAGCATCTGTGAATTTTGGTATTCACAAGGGGTCCTGGAACCAATCCCTCATAGATACCAATGGACCACTGTACATTTGTGCAAACAAACAGACACACAAACACACAGACATACACACATTTACTCCCACTATATGCTAGGTTATATTCCAGTGTTGAGATATAGCAATGAACAAAACAGAAATTTCTCCCCTCACAGAGTTTATATAATGTGAAATTCAGACAATAATGAAATAAACATGTAAAAATACAGGATTTGAGAAAGTAATACGTACTATAAAGGAAACTAAAATAGAAACTGCCAAGAGGAAATATGGGGTAGGTAGCAGTGTTGCAATTTTAAATAGGATGATCAGGGATAATCTCACTGAAAAGATGAGCTGAATGATTTGACAAAGACCTTAATCTGCCAAGAGCGTAGGTCATGGAAATTTCTAACGGAGGTCATTCTAGCAGAAACAACGGCTGGTCCAGAAGCTCAGAGGTAGATGAATGACTGGTGTTTAACAAACAGCAAAGAACATCAGTTTGGCTGACACAGAGGGAGGAGGAAAAGAAGGGACTCAGACAGATAAAGGGAGCACCATTTTGTAAAAATTGTCATGTTCTGTGAGATCAAAGTAAAAAAGATAGGAGTCAAAAAATCACAATTATATGCAATGCTGTAATTCTGCTTTCTTAACTTAGTAATATATTTTGGAAGAAAAAGTTTATAGTAACTAGTGCATACTAAGTGGCTCCAAAATATTTTTTGAATGAACAAACTTTCTAATTCAGGACACCGAGTTAAATCTATTTTTCAAAATGACCACATAGTATCTGAAAGCATAGATGTACAATGCTTAATTTAACCAATTTGTTTTTTATTGCAAAAAACATTCTTTCCCTACTGATTCAACTTAGTCCAATACCAACGGTCTATATATGTATAGGTCTGCTTTTGGACTCTTCATTCTGTTGCACTTGTCAATTTGTCTGTCTCTGGGTAAACACTACACTTCCTTAAATAGCTAGAACTTATAATAAGCCTTGAAATCTGCAAGTTATTTTACCCTGTTCTTCTTCAGGTATTTTTTCACTATTGTAGGCCCTTTGACCTCCCAAATATATTTTAGAATCAGCTTATCAAGTTTACCCATACAAAAATAAATGTGTAAGGATTTAAGTGGTATTGCATTGAAAATATAAATCAATTTAGAGAGAATTAACATCTCTACAGTATTGAGATACGCAACCAATGAACATGGTGTATTTCTCCATCTAGTTAGGTCTTATTTTATATCTCTCTGGATGATTTTAGAATTTGTTTCTGTGGAAATTTTGCATATCTTTTGTTGGATTTATTACTCACTTGAACATATTTTTGTATGGCAAATTGTAAATGCTATCTTTTCCTAAATTTTATTTTAATTAATATTTTATAATATACAAGTAGATTTTTAACTCATTAATTCTAACAATATATCTAGATATTCTTTTGAAATATGTATGGACATAGTTATGTAATCTGCAAACAACGACGGAGTTTTCTGTCATCCTTTCCACTGCTAAGGCTTCCAGTTCAATGTTAAATGGAAGTGACAGCAAGCATTTTTGGTTTTGTTCCTTATTACAAAGGAAAAGCTTTCAATGTTTTACCACTAAGTATAATGCTTTCTGTAGGTTTGTAGGTGTAGGTTAAAGACATTTCTTTCTATTTCTAGAGTTTTTAAAAAACGAGTGATTCTAAATTTTATTAACTGTATTTTCCAGATCTATTGAGGCAATCATATAATGTTTCCCCTTTAATTTTTTCACTACTGAGTCTTGAATGCTTATCTTGTAACCACTTTACTTTATTGAATTCTTGTGATTCTAAATATTTTTTAATTCTCTGAGATTTTTTATTTGTTGTTTTACTTAAGAGGAAAATAACAATATAATAAAGTTTAAATATAGAGTTTTACTATCAAAATAGAGGTATTATAATCTTTTTCCTGATATTAATGGGAATGCTTGTAATTTTTCACTTCTAAAAATATAATATTTATCTAAGTTTCCTTTTACTCTGAGCTTACTAAAATTTTCTAAGAGGAATAGATGTTGAATGTAATCAAACACTACTTTTCTGGGTTGGCATCTATCAAAGTTATCATGCAATGCCTTCTTTACAACTAATCTGCCATGTCCTCAATGTTAATAACATAGTTCCATAATGTTTAATAATTTTCCCCTCAATTTTATAAAACTCGAAGCCCATTTATCTTGTTCTGGTATTAGATTTTTTTTTTAATAAATTCCAAATTTTTCCATTATTAGACATCAATCTATGCAAAACTTTGCTGAGAAAGTGAAAATATGACTGATCATTATTCATTTCCACAGTGTTCATTTTTTTCGAAAGATGTTCTTTGACTTTATGAATTTATGGGTATATAGTGCAGTATAAAACATTTATTTCTTCCCTCATCAATAGTTTAGAGACATGAAGATAATAATAATAGTAGGAATATAATACTAATCATGATGTAAGGAGAACCTACCATCATTCATTCATTCAAGAAATATTTACTGAAGATATTTTTTGTCTTTGGGTGGAAAGCTCTAGGGTGCCAGCACATAGTGTCTTCTCATGAAGATAGCCTTATGAACCATAAATCTTAAGTTCTAATGTACCTGCCCTCACAAAATTCCAGCTATGTCCATGCCTTATTCTTACATTGCCCAACAGTTAAAATGTAAGAAGACTGGAGATGAAGGATGAACTTTTATGATAAGCCTATAGTTTTAGGACAGACTTTTGCTTAAATCCATCTCTTATCTCTCAGGTGGCTGACTTAACAGGTCAGATAAAACAGTGCTGTTAAATATGACCCGACTTGGGACTGGGGACCTGAGAGCCATAGGTTTCAGGGCTCTGTGGGGATCTGACTTAGCTGGGTGGCAGCTCTCTGATTTATTTTGTTTAATGGCAGCATCAGCAAGATCATGCTTTGGAGTATTATATTACAGGTCCAAAGTAGTAGCTGGAAGGATCCAGTTCTTAAGTTTTCTAGGGGAAACCTCCAGGCAGTCTTGAAAAGCACTTCTAACTCCCTGCTAGGCACTGTTCCATGTGCTGGAACACTGGTGAAAAAGAGAAATCAGATTTCTGCCCTCAGGGAGTATATATCCTTTGGCAGACCCTGTACTAAATGCCTTATGTTGATCTTTTCATCCTTAGAGGAAAGCAGTAAAATTATTTTAGCAATAGATAAGCAAAAGACTGAGAGGTTAAATGCAAACCAAAGGTGACATCATCTATAACCGAAAACTCTAATTCATATTTATGTGATTCCAAAGTCTTTGCTCTCATTGTGGATTATTTATAATGAACAGTCTTTCAACTTTGTCTTTAAGAGAGAAATAAGCCAAGAGATTTAGCATGAAATTCTCACATAGAACAAGGGCACTAAAACAATAATCCTTTACTTTTTCCAAAGAAATAACCCTTAGGTAGAAAAAAATTTAACAGTAGTCCTTGTAGCCAGGGAACACAGTCCAAAGGGGCATACATAAGCATACAATTTCTTAAGCTTTAGATCCAATCTTAAAAATGTGTACAAATTCTATTCTACTTCATAACACATGTACTTTTTTATATAATATAAATATTTTAAATTGTTCATCATCAGAAACAATTGCTAACACGTTTCCTAGCTATACGTGGGTGAATGGGCACTCGAGTTCATCAGTCTTAGAAAATTAGGTTGAATCCAGGAGGTCTGATCTCCCTTGTTGGGTTCGGCATATAGGCCGATATTTTTTTCTCAGATTAAATATGATAATATTTTTAAAATTCACATTCATGTTAATACGTAACTACAAATGGCAAAAGTTTTTCAGTGCTTCATGAGCCGCATCAGAATAACCACAGAGGAGGGATGCCTATAACGCGGTGGAGTGGCGGTTAAATGACGGTTCTCAGGCAACACTTGATAGAACTTACAGCGAAAACATATTTCTATTGCTGAAGTTGTTTATATCATTTTGTGGTTTGATAGAACACCTGTTTTACTGGTCAGTCTCTTTAAGAGTCTCAGGGAAATATTTCTCTCTGCATGATTTTAGAGGGAATTTGCAAGAGAACGTTCTTATTTTACCATTGATACTATAATTTTATCATATACAAATAGAAAAAGAGTTTCAAGTGACTTACACTTCCCATGAACAAATGTCTTCATCTAACTCTCAAAGTGCATCTTCACTGCAGTGATTTCACATATGTGTACTAAACATACTACTTTTTTCTCTTTTTGTATTGGAGTTACTGAATGTCCAGCTCTGTGAGTCATTCTTGACCATTCAGAGGGAACAATGAAGTAATACAACTTTATCACAATTTCTTTTATTTCATGAAGAAAACTAATAGATTGACATTGAACTTTCAATCTCTGAAAAATCTGATCAGCACTTTCTCATCCTTAAGCCTATAAAATACGCTGTTGTGGGGGATCATAATTTGCTAGCCCAAAATGTGTCTTTTTGGCTTGATTATTTTTTAGAACAAAAGACTCAGAAAGAAACCTTGACATGACTCCTAATTGCCTAAAAGAATTTAAGATATAAGGCCTGCCCCAGGAAGGAGCTATCACAGATAACTCTATGTGTAGTGGACTGAGAGGAATTTTGCTGGTCTATTTTTATCAAAGTTCTCTCTCAAGTCACATTGTCCATAGATGGCCCAGCAAACATTTATTTACCAAATATTTGCTTTTCTATCTTTGTGTGAATTGCCTTCTTCCCCTCTGAAGTCTCAAACCACTACCCACAACATCCTCCTTTGTCTTTAACTAAAGAAGGTATTTAAGGTGGTAGTTTCAGTCATTTTAGTGAGTTTACTCAGTTTTCCTTGGTTTCTCCCATGTATACATGCTGTTAAACTTTGTTTGATTTTCTGCTCTTATTCTGTCTCATGTCAATTTAATTCTTAGACCAGCCAGAAGAACCCAGAGGGGAGAGGAATAGTTCTTCCTCCTGTACACTACCAAGCTAATTCCCATTTTGTTATAACTTTATACTGGGCCAATAAATATTTAACCCATATATTTTAGCCAAAAAAATTACCATTCTGAAATTAATTCAACAAGTAATCATTGCTGATGCATTCTTGGTACACAATACAAAAAAGTTCCTCTCTATGCACTTTTATTTTTTAAAAATTCAAGGCTGCCTGACATGAAAAAGAGAGCACTTGATGATTTTGGCTGCACATTTATGTAATGTGTATCTACACGTATGAACACAAAAATTTAAGCTTCATAGTCTATCCTTTTAAATATGATAGATACTAAAAAGGATATCTCATATTAATCCTTGTGGCTTTGATGGCATGGTACCCTAATTTGAAAAACATCGTTATAAGCATTTAGATATTTTCTTACCATGTTCTTTCAACTAATCTGAAAACAACTAAAGTTAAATATCTGAGATTATCAAAGCATTAGGAGTTTCATCTGTAGGATTTTTTTTTCCACATGATTTTGCTTAGGGTCCTGGGAAGAGCACCATTACACAAGAAATCAATTTTGTTCTATTCTGAACTCAGTTCTGCGTGTGATCTCAAGAAATACAATTAACTTTCAGGAGGCTCAAAAGTTTTATCTATAAAACATAGTTCATGACTAAACCATGCCATCCCTCAGGATTATTGATGTGATCAAATGAGTAGGAAATGAGTGACATAAAAAGTCCCTGGAAATAGAACAATATTATGCAAATATTATTTCAGAAAGCTTACTACCAAATAAGTAAAGAAATGAACATACAGGAGCCCAAAAGGTAGCAAACTACAGTCAGAGGGATACAAAAAACCCAAATGTACACATTTATGGTTCTACGGAAAGTGACATGGTAAACTCTCTTAAAATCCTACAAAAGAGATACTAAATAGGGATTAGAACAAGGGGCAGCTTTAGAGCTTCTTATCTTTCTTTTCTTTTCTTACTTTTTTTTTCCTTTTCTCCTGCTTCATAGTATAGAACCTGGCTTAAAAAAAAGAAACCAAACTATGCTGTTTTCCAAGTTGAAGTTTCAGGTCTTCAGAATTCATCTACAAGGTCAGCAAGTCTTATGCAAATGTCACCACAGTCACCTGACGGCATACAAACAAGAATTCCATGCTCCATGGCCTTGACTATGAATAAGTAATTCTTACACCTTCTTATGGAGGCTCCTTACAAAAATTAGCCAAATCAGAGCAAATGGGATAAAGGAACTAGGCAAAGGTTGATGGGCTGGTCTTATGTATAAGGACTATGCCAGTGAAATGATATTCCAGGTTTTTATGCCCTCAACCAAAGCCAGCTTATTTTATTGATTGAAATCTTATGCAAAGCAAGATAACAAACCTTAACATGCAATAATAAAAAAAAAATCAAGTGATAAACAGTAGTATAATTAAAGTAGTAAAAATCTTAAAATACATTTAAAAATAGTAAATTATTTTAGTCTCGTTGCTTGTTAAATCCTTGGAAGGTACCAACTGTATGCAATGCACAGGGTCAGGAATACCAGCGAGGACTGACTGATGCACGTAGCTGTTGAGGAGGTAACAGCTGTTGTGAAACAGCACGTTCTGGACTATTCATCTTTTTTAACTGATGACTTCTGGTACTCTTGGTGAGAACGCTAAACTTTCCAAATGCTCTTAAGCTTTACACTGATAGTCTCCTGAAGAATTAAAATATCTTTTTTTAAAGCCAACAGCTAAGGTGTATGTAGGGGGCTCAGGGACTCTGGCTCCTGTGTCTGTGATGTGGAGTCCAGGAGCACTCTCTCTGGATGTCATCAACATTTCTAGCAGTTTCACAGTACTTATTGGGACAGTCATTGTGTCTACTCTGCCCAATGGCCCCTCATAACTAAGATTGTTGTCTCTAAAGCTCAAAGTTCAGAGAAGAAATTCTAGGCTGTTCTTTGTGAAGCCCTGGCCCATGATAGGAATAAGGATAGGCAACAGAATCCATGATGGCTTTGCATGAATGATCCTGTCCAATAGGGACAAAAGCAACTAGTTAATTAAGCTGTCTTTCTCTGGAATTTATACTGGAGAATACTGGCCAAAGGGCAAAGGGAAGCAGAATAGGATAGGCAGGGATAAGCAGGGTAGAAGGTCTTGTTTCCATTAGAAACTAGCCAGGCCCTATTGGTTTCTGGGGTTTGTTAAGTTACGGTTTGAGGCCATGTATACCTTTTCCCAAGGATACCAGATAGAATCTCTGGTTCTTGCTACCAAAATACCTCACTCATGCAAACAATTTGTTTTTTTGAAGCATGCAGCTTTGATTTGTTTCAAGCTGCCTTCAGTTTTAGTTGAAGAGCAGGAGATCTTATACTTAGTAAACCAAAGAATCTGTGTGACAGGCCAAATGGAATATTTGGGAATACATGGAAAATTTCCTCTCACATTTTTGGAGGAGGAAATGGATGAAGTGAAAGCCATGATCAGTAAGTGGGAGGGGATGTAGGCAGGGAAGTTTACGCTTAATGATCCCAGTCTGGTCTGTGAAATAGGTTATCTGTTTCTAAGGACAGCTAACCCGAGCTTTGAGAGTGATTGAAAATTCTAAAATAACCCATTTGGAGGGCATTTTAATGGATGGTTGCTTTTGTTGCCCAGCAGTGGGCTTGGCAGAGATATTACATGAGAGTATCAATTTGCAGCGACTGAGTCATGATACTTTCTTGATTCTATTCAACAGCACTCAGCTGTAAGGGTAGTAGAGAAAATTAAGGGAAGCAGAGAGAGAAGTTGGCAATGATGTGGAAAACCTTTGTGGCCAGCAAACCAATTTTATTCTTATTTTTCTCTAAATGCCATTAATTGTAGTACAGTTTTTAATGCCATGCAGAGTATAGCACCCTCTGAAACTCTTATAATCAGCACTTAACCCAGAATGTGATTACCTAGGAGTGAGGTAGGATCCTGTATTCTTCATAAATAGAGTACTCCCTTGGAGAGAAAGGAAAGGCCATTTCTTTCTTTCAAGCCTCAAATAGGGTCAAGAGGGACAGCCTCTTGATGCTAATACTGTAGTCAGGACTAGGGAACTTAAGGTAGCCACATGTGCTGTGTCTCAGATGGCTTAGTCCTCATTCATGACCTAGATCTGTGAGTTTGGTGGTGATGAGGGGGGAAGTGGATTTTCTTGTCTTATTTTTATCTGGATCTTAGTAGTGACATCAGAATAAACAGTGGCATAAAACTGTTAGCCTACCAGAACAAAGAGAACAAGGAGTTTAAGTATACAGGGGCTCTCATAAGTATACTAGAGTTAATGACACTCACTGAAGCACCAAGACCAAAGCTGGAGTCATCACAGAACTCAGCCTGTCAGAACAAAGAGAACAAGCAGTTTAAAGGTCCATGGGCTCTCATGAGTATATTAGAGTTAATGACTCTCATTGAAGCGCAAAGACTAATGCTGGATCCATCATAGAACTTGGCTTCTTTTTTTGGTAAATTATGTGCACTGACATCTACACTTCAAGTTTCTCAAGTTTTGAAATCCTTGTGATTTCAGAGAACACAGCTTAAGATAAAAATATTATATACACAGAAAAGTAAACAAGTGCACGTAATTTTTAACATTTATTTGAATCAGGTGGATGACATCATTTAAGACTCCATTATTGTTTTTATTAAGCAAGCTACTTTTATAAATTCACTCTATAAGTTGTTTAAGTATTAACAAAAGAAGTATAACTTTTTTAAAAGTTTAAAATATCTAAATAATAGAGAGATCTTAAGTAACTTTTTTAAATGGTAAAGAATGATAGAATCAATTGGGATTTCTTAAACCCTGATAATGAGTCCTTCACAGTCCTGGATGGAATGTGATAGAAAAGGTCTTTGACACTTGATATACATAGGCTGACCAAGGAACTTAGAGAAGAGTTGAAGAGACAAGCTCAAAACACATTAAATCATATATCAAAATAAAGGTATGTAATTGAGACTTTAGAATAAAATATACTACTGAGACAAGCTCTTGGAACTAAAAGGAAGAGTGAGTCTCACGGGAGATTTGTCTGAGGAGAAAAGGAGAGAAAAATATAGAGAGGTTCAAGGCATGTGGTAATGGGCCAAAACAGAAAAAGAAAGGAAGGTGACTGTCTTGGAGTCAGTAGCCAAATTATCCCATGTAGGTCTCCCAGGGCAGCAATTATAGCAGATCCCAAACCAAACACCCAGGGGACACCTGGTAGTGGCACAGAGATAATAGTTCTGGGAAGGGACTTCTGTCCTCCAACAAGGCTTGGGATATGACATGCCATAGTTTAGACGACTAGATGCCTTTTAGGTCTGCAATGGAGAACAAGTTCTTTACCATAAAGTTGTAGAAGTTTAATTAACAGAACCTACTATATAACATATGAAAGCAAGAAAATTAGCCTAGCAGAGATAGGCAGGCAGGATAACAAGGTCTAGCTCGCTGCCAGGAGGTTACTGGCTTCAGATCAACTTCCCATATCAGTTCACACCCTCTTGAATGGGAAAGGTGGATGATTCAACCTAGGCCAGCTCACCCATATCTAAGATTCTGCTCTTTACAGATCTGGGTGTGTCAGAGGAAGTCAGGGGAGGTGGAGGGATGGGACTTTGACAGAAAAATAAAGCCTACAGTAGTCCCCTCTTATCTGTGGTTTCACTTTCCACAGTTTCAGTTACCATTGTCAACCACGGTCTGACAATATTAAATGGAAAATTCCAGAAATAAACAATTCATAAGTTTTAAATTGTGAGCTGTTCTGAGTAGTGTGATGAAATCTCATGTCATCCTGCTCAGTACTGCCCAGATGTGAATCATCCCTTTGTCCAGCAGATCCACGCTATATACGACACCCACTTGTCAGTCACTTAGTAGCCTTCCAGGTTACCAGATCAACTGGTGTGGTATCACAGTGTTTGTGTTCAAGTAACCCTTATTTTACTTAACGATGGCCACAAAGCCAACTTTATTCTTAGTTATTGTTGTTAACCTCTTACTGTGCTTAATTTGTAAATTAAACTTTATCATAGGTACATATGTATTGGATAAAACATAGTATATATAGGGTTCGGTAGTATCTGAGGTTTCAGGCATCCATTGGGGTCTAAGAACATATTCCCTGTGGATAATGGAGTACTACTGTATTTACATTTTTCCTGTGGCCAGGGCCTGATGAAGCTTTTTTCATCTGGTGTAGTTTTTTCCCTTTGTTTTAAATGGTAGGAGGGACTATTTGTAAACTGTAGCACTATAATTGCTCTGTCTCAGCAATGACACGTGAAACAGGCTATAGCCCAATCGTATGTTTCCAATCTCCATCTTTTCTGGCCCTCTCCCTGCTCCTCCCTTGTCTCCTCACCCAGTCTCATTGACACTTCAATCACTATGCCTACTATGCTGCAGCCCACTTTAAAGAAAGGCGTTCCACTCAGATCCTGATGGAATAGCCAGAGGGGGCTATTTTTGGTAACATGTGAACCCCCCCACCTTGGATGGAGTTAACTGGACCAGGATGGGCAGCTAGAGTGAAAGGCTCATTCCTGTTGATGAGATCCCCAGAGCTGTCATGAACTCCAAAGGACCTTCCAGCCTTTGTGACAGATGTCCTTCTGCTCTTCCCGAGGCAGGCTGATAGCCTTTCCCTGGGATTTCTCATACATGTCCCCCATCTCCATTAGTTGAGGCAACTTGAGAGTCCCTCATCCTTGAAACCAAGGATCTGAAACACCTATGCAAGTCTTCAAGCTAGTGTTTATGGCCACAGACAGTTGTCCACTAATATTTGTAGTTTCTAAGTGGATATAAACAAATGATTCTTTTACAAATAGTAAAGAGGTACCTTTACTATTAAAGGGCATTTTTCAAGACTCAAGAAACCTACAAGACTCTCCTAAAGAATCTCTAATCGTAGAATTTCAGAAACAAACTACATAGCAGGAAAGTATATCTTTCTTAAAGGCTCTGCCCACTGTTCCTTAATCACATTGTATGATTTCCAATACTGAATGTCAAAAAACCCCTAGACCAGAGGATCAAAGCCCTAGCTCTGAGTCCTGGTCCTAGCTCTGCTTCTGACTACTACTTCTTTTAATCATGGGCAAGACCCTTAATTCTTTGGATCTGTCTCCCTATTTGCTTATCTATTGTCAGAATAAATAAACTTAAGTGCTCTTCCAGCTCTAATACTCTGTGATTCTGTCATGTTGCTTCTCCTGAACCATTAGAGCACCCTATCCATTAAAGTTCAGGAAACAGAGATCCTTTGCAAACGTGAAATTCCCCAAGTGTTCAGGACGTCCCTGTGAACTCTCACTATTCCCTTGGAATGGAGAGAGATTCTGCACTATGCACTCTGGAAGGGGAAAGGAAAAGTAATACCTGCGTGGGAGAGGTTTTATTATAAGTAGTGTTTTCTTCAAAAGGACAAAGCATACATCCATTAAAAAGAGCATAATCTGTGTTTACAAATTTCCAGTTGAAAATCTTAGAAGAATATAAAATTAGACTCAAATAAGACTCAATATTACAAAGTTACAGAAAACAGCACTGCATTTCTCTACTTAAATTGTTTACTAGGACAATAATTACGGCTAACATTTATTTAGCATCTAAAATTTGCTAGCAATTATGCAATCTGTTTAAAAACTGACGTCCAAAAGAATCTTATATGATAAAATGCACCACCCTTTTGACAATGATTTTGAGTCTGATATCCGCTGTATTCTGCCCATGCTCTTACCCTAATGTATACTGTTTTCCCAGACTTGCTTAACAAAAAAAAGATTAAAAATAGAAGATAGTCACCACATATTCCAATATTTGTACCGTCTTAGAGATGTAAGTAGTGAGGCCATATCTCATCATAAATCTCTTTTTCCAAATTGTTTTTCTGGACATAGTTCAAGTAGAACAACCAATTTATTTATGTCAGCCCTTGCTCTTTTCAATGACCTCTTATTGAGCAATGTGTTAGAAGAAGAGCCTGGTTAGCAAACAATGGCATGCTACAGAAACACTGACTAAGGCCTTCTGCTGGACATTCACAGTGCTCCCTTTCTACCCCTCGGGAAAGAGGACACAAGCTGGTTTTACAAACAATAGCTTTATACCAATGACTGTTCCCCTGACGCCCTCTCAAATGTGAAGCGTGTGTTTATACACATGCATATACGCACACTCATACATTCACAGCTAATCTTACTTGGTGAAATGACTTGTTGCTTCCAGGTCTGTGTCTTGTGGACGAAGATTATTATACACATATCTAAGGTCTTGGATTCCACTGAGCTCAGGCAATCCCGCATGCAGCATCTTAGCAAAACAAACAAACAAAACAAAAACAAAAAACCTCAGAATAAATCTAAATCAAATCTTACTTGGTTGAATTTGGTTAAGCTTTCTTGGTTAATCTCAGAAATACATATAAACTTAAATTTACATAGCAATGCCTTTCAGTTTGTAAACATGAATGAATTTAAGTTCATGTTTTTTAACCTTCCATATTTGGTAGCAGAAGCAACAATAATAAGAAACAATAAAATTGTCAGAGTACTTGCAGATTAATAATTTAACTTTATCTACATCATAAACCGCTGAATATGCATGACAGTATCATTATTTCCATCTTGCTTTCCTGTAGAAGAGGCATATTTAGCACAGGACAAAAACAATAATAAGAGTTCTAGTGTCAGATTTTCTGGACCCACCATTTACAATCTGAATGATCCTGAAAAGTCTCTTAACCTCTTTGAATCTCCATTTTCTCATTTTTAAAGTAGATATAAAAATACCCAACATGTTTCGGGAGAATCAAATGGCTAATGAGTAAGAAAGAGCTTTATATATTATGAATTATTATACAAAAATTATATCACAATACCTATTTTAAAGAAGAAAATGTTAATCCCCCAAAACTGTAAGTGAAGTGTCCAGATCAAAAGGCATGTAAGTAGAGAGTTAAAGCTCATCCTTTTGGTTCTTAATCTTATGTTCTTTCATAAGTCTATGACTCATACTATAAGAACACAACTTTCCCTAGTTAAGTAGTGATTGCATTCATTAAAGATTATTAAAGCAACAAAATAAACATAAAATTGTACAAAGGATCAAGTATTTTTCTGCCAACCTCTAGAAAAATACTTTGTTTATATTATAGTGTAGACTGAGAGATAATATTCTTTTTAGTTATAGGCAAAAATATTTGAGAAAAAATAGATCTTTCTGAAACAAATTTGAACTTTGCAAAAAGAAAAAAAAGAATGTTATCAGTTCCTCTATGACTCAGGTGATAAATTACTTCCTGCTCTGTAATAAAGACACTCAGAGTAGTGAGAGGATAAGAACAATGCTGTTAATCCTAAAAATAAAGAATAAACTGAGAATACAGTTATGGAGTATGGGTAAAGTTGTAAATGACTTGATGAAGTTCAAGGGAGGAAAAAATATATGTGAAACTATTTTCCTTTCCCACTGTCCTCCCACAGGCTGAGGGAACAGCATATATACATAGATGTACAGAGGAGAGCAGGATATTTTTCATTTGTCCACAGAAAGAAATCCAGATGGCTTGCTGGAACATAGGGTATCCTGTGGGTGAGCGACAAGAGATGGGGCTGAAAAGGCAAGTAGGGTAGGATGTTTAGCAATATTAAGATTTTGTACTTCATCCTAAAGGCAAGAGAAAGCTCTTTTAGTCTTTTAACATAGGCATTAAAAGAACTGAATTGTGTCTTAGAAAGATCATTGTGGTTATGCATGGAAAGTGGATTAAAGTGGGGCCGAATAAGAGGCTGGATGAGGAGACTGGGTATGGAGATAAGCTATTGGATTTTAAATATAGGCAAGAAATAGAACTAAGAAAACTGATTGATTGGATATATTTGGAGGGCTGGGTGAGGTCTAAAGCATGTAGCTGTAAATGTAGATTCAGGAGTCATTAGCATACAGCTAGTAATGGAAATCACGGAAAAGGATCAGGCAGTGCTGCAAGGTTGTCAACTGCCTCTTCTATTCAAATTCATGATACCTAAATTTGAGTAAATTCTCTTCTCTTACAAACTCTTCCTCCTTTTTCCTGTTTCACGTCTTCATTTATACTGCCACTATTGTCCAACTAACAAGAAATTCGTATCTTTTTTGATTCCTTCTTCTTCCTGATTCCCAACGTCAATCACTTAATTTTATAAAAACCACCTCGGCAGTCGCTTGTATTCAGTCTCCTTTGCATTGCAATTATTATCCTAGTTCAGCTCCTCATCTTCATTTGCTTAGATATCTTGAGTTGTCTTTATCTAGTTCTCCAATCCCTGTCTCTCTAATCACATCACTTCTGATGGATCTGTCTAAAATCCAAGTGAGATGATGGTACTCCCTTCATCAAAAACAAAGAAACTTCTAGGTTCTCAGGGTCTGTACATTAAAGTTCAAAAATCCACATTCTGGTCATAAATGGCTTTCATAGTCTAACTGTGATCTATCACTTCAACTTTATCATTTACATGGATCTCCCTTTGTACCACAGACTGGGTGCACGTGACTACCTCCATTTCCAACACATGTCATGCCCACGCTCTTTAAGCCTCCACCCACACTTACATTCTCCTCTCAGTCAGGATTCCTATCCTCTCCCTCCTCGTCTAGTGAAATTCTTTTCGAAAGTGCAGCTCAGATGTTTCTTCCTCCTTGAAGTACCACTGACCCTCTTGATAAGATTTAATTACTACTTTCTTTGCACAGCAATCATGTCTTGGACCCACCTCTTTCACAGTACTTAGTGCTGCCTAGCTTTTACTGTGTTTTGTTTGTGCATATGTTTGTCATGTTAGATTTTTAAGTTCTTTGAGAATAGAGACAGTTTTTATTCAATGTTGAATTGTCTCTACTGCCTAGAATGATACTTTGTATATAGTTTGAACTTAACGAATGTCTGTGAAATAATGAACACATGAATGAATGAAAAAATATCTGTCCCTGTTAGGCTTTGGAAACTGATAAGTAGCAAGTTCAACCCTGATCACTAAACTTAAAATCAACCATAAGGAGATATGTTCCCAACAGCAACTACAGTCTAGATTAGACTTTATCTTATCAGTTCTGTATTTATAGTTCTAGAGACATCTGTGTACTTATTGAGGCAGTTTTCCCCTTTATCACACTATGATTGTCTATTTGCTAAGAACAGGCTTCTCCCCTGGATCTGAATTGCTTTCCAGTTTCTCTGGATATCCCTAATTCATCTGCTTGCTTAGGACTCTGTCAAACATTTCCTTAGGAAGTAGACCCTATACTTACTCCTGCCAACTCACACACACACACACACACACACATACACACACTACACACCAGCTGCTAAATGCAGATGGCTTCAAATCAGATGAACCCCAGGTCTCTTCTTGTCATGTGGCTGATTAAAGGTAACAAGTGCTAACTTTGCTCTTGTTGATGTGTTTCATTCGTTAGAGAGGAGGCTTTGGGTGTTGTGACTCTACATGTCCCAGTAAAGATGACCTCATACCTGAGTCCACTTAGCCATTCTGTTCTCTGACCCACAGATATGTAGTGGTTCAAGTGTTTCCTAGCCTAGATTACATGGGCAATAACTTTAATTGGGTCAATAGGAAAGGGAAAGGGTGGCTAGCACAGGTAACGAACAGGTACAGGTAATGAACAGATACAGGTAATAAACAGATAAGATCCTTTTTAAAGGACAGGAACATTTAAAAATTTTCTACTTCTGTTCTCCTCCTACTAAGCCCAAATCTATTTTGATAGTTATGCTTAGGGAAGCAGACACTCTTCGCCACCGCATAGGAAAGTTAGAAAGATTTCTGCGGGGAAATATCTCATATAATAATAGGTGTGATAAACATTTTAAACTGCGTAAATGGTCCCTGTGTTCTTGGGAGCCTTCCATAATAGCTGATATTGATTTTTTAATGAGAGAAAAGCTGATGAAATACAGGCTTTCATGTTAGTGAATTCAGCCAACAACACTCTTGGGTCTCCTACAGATGTTTTGCTTTTAAGCAAGATGGGAATTTCATGGATTATTTTTTCCCCGATTTTCCCAGGAGTAAATAAAAAGGACTGTGGATATCTGGAAACACACTGCTCTCTACCAAGGACGAATCATTAACTCCACAGTAGACTCACCAAATGCTTGTGGCTCATAATCTTGGGTACTGACCATTCACAGAAGATAGAATTTATGACCCATATCGAGTATTTCTTAAGTTGTAATTGGGTTATGGTGTAGTAGATTGAGTCTTTTTTAAAGAAGTTAGCAAGAGTCAGTTTGAGAAAAAACTGAGGAAAATATAGATTACTCACATAGGTAGAAAATAAACTCTTACAAATTTAAATTTGTTTTTTATTTTATAAGAAGCTATACCAGAGAAAATGTGGTCCTGAAAACTTTACCGATGCTTTGATTATCACAGAATCCCATAAGAAAGAAACTTAAAAAGAAGGGAATCAAGAGGTAAATGACCAGAAACAGAGGTCATAAGTCACTGCTGTTTTACATATATTTATTCATTGATCAAATTGGTACACATTGCTTCTGATCTCTGTCTCAATTTCTATGAGAGTCTAAATCTAAGATTATATGCTTAATCTGAATTAGTGCCCTTCACTGCCAAATTTCCTCCTTTGCCTGAAAGTCAAGATTTGAATATTTAAAACATAGGGAGATATTTTGAAAATATTATATACCAGAAACCTTCAACGTCTGATTTTAGTATTATGAGAAATCATTTCAATACTTGATTAAAACACCATATATCTATCTCTACTAAATGAAATAACATCACATAAACTCTTTAATGATTATTTACTATATTAGGACTTATATGCTAAAAGTTTTCTTTTTAGGTAGATAGAAAAGTTTATTAAACAAGATAAAAAACCGCACCAATAGCTTTCTTAATCTATTTTTTCAAAAAGCTGTGCTTTCACATTGTTTTAACATGCTTATTTGTTATTCAGCGTAACTTTTGATGTCCTCTGAGAAGCAGCATAAACTACATTTGTGCTTTCCTGCTTTGGGTTTATTTTTGAGAGGTCTGTGACTGGCTAAAGTAGTTGTTACAATATGGTATGTACTCCTCGTATGCAGTTGTTGCAGCACTAGAGACATTTAAAAATGCTGGGTATCTCATTTACTTGTGTACATGAATTTTATCTTCCTTATTAAACTGAAAATTTTAAGACTGATTGGGTCTCATATGTTACTTTATCAATCAACCACAGTTTATGCCATATGGTAAGTACTCAAGAGCTCAAGGATTCATGAGCTAGAGCCTGCTAGAGCCCAAGAGGATACTGGAGTTGATAGTACCTAAATATCTGTTAAGTAAATGGAGTCAAAATTACAGACACAGTCCTTGTCGAGTTTCCTTTGTGGTATGAACACAGATTGTGCATCATAAGCCATCTCATAATTGCAGTATGGTCTAATAGAATTGGGAGGTAGAATGCAAATCTACCAATATGGATCATTGGCTATTACTGGAAAGCAAACTTGAAAATTCTGGAGCTGGGCAGACCTCGTATACCCAATTTACACTTGAAGAAATCTAAGTCTTTGTATATGAAGGACTACATGTTTCAAATATTTTTAGAAATCCTTATTTTTCAAGACAGAGGGAAGAGAAGTAAGGTGCATATGTTTTTTAAAAATTAAAACAAGGATATAAATACAATTTTCATTGCAACAAGGTCAACATTTATTTAGTACTTTTCAATAGAACTTTTCTGCAGTGATGGAAATGTTTTATATCTATGCTGTGTAATATGGTACCACTAGCCACATGTGGCTATTAAGCACTTGAAATGTGGCTAGTGAGACTAAGGAGCTACATTTTAAACTTTATTCAATATTAATTATTTAAATTTAAATAACTACACGTGACTAGGAGATACTGCATTGGACAGTGCTCTTACAGACTAACAAGGATCTAGTATAATAAATTAATTCAACCCGACTACATGACAAATACTGTGCTAAGTGCTATGTTAATTATCTAATAGGGTTATTATGAAATGTAAATCAATTAATGCCCATAAAGGACTTAGCATAGTGCTCATGTGAAGAACTCACTATTAGGTCACCTATTCATCAGTCCAACAAGGTAGATGCTATTATCTTCATTTAATAGATTAGCAAACAGAGCCTTATTGGAGTTAAGCAATATACCCTGAGAAATGTAGCCAGTAAAATTCCAAGCTAGGATCAAACCCAGGAAGGCCTGGCTATCAAATCTGTGCCATTAACAACATCTAATAGAATTATTGTCATCTGAAGGCTCTAAACTAGTTATTTTTGATGATTGTATTGACCCCAAACACCATACTGATTTACCAAAGCTGTGTTTCTCTCCTACAGTTCACTGCAATTACTAGTGTGTAAGTATGTGCCCAGAGGAATCACCACATTCTTCTCCCAGAAGATATTTCTATCACATTTCTCTCCTCTCACCCTGCATATCTGGTTTCCATCTCTTTGTATCAAATGATGCAGTGAAACATTAAATTTTCCCCTGCTAGTCAACAGAGAGCATATAAGACCATGAGTCAGGCGACCCAATGCATACTACTAAATGTACTATTGTCTCATTGAGTTGCTAGCAAGCCGTCTTACATTTTTGGCCCTCAGTTTCTTAATCTGGAAAATAGGCAAGTGATCAAAGGCAGAAATTGGGAGGGGAGCCAGGAAAAATCCTTGCCTGGTCCACATCATTGGGTTGGCACAATGTGTAAATGAGATAGTATTTTTAAAGCACTTTTGAAAAATCCTAAAGCACAATACAACTGATACAATATTTAAATCACTGTCCTTGATCTTTAATCAAAATATACTGAGACAACCCCTGAATACACCAATATTATTCTGAATAGAAACATTTGAGACAGCGACTGTGAACTAATGTAATGAATTATTAAGAAATGTGTTTACAAGCTGTACGTGGTACTTTCAGTTTGTTCATTCCTTTCTGTTTTGAACAGCTCTTTGGGGAACTCCAAGCCATTAGCAAAAACAGACTACTGAAAGAGAGACATAAATGAAGCTTATTATTTTTGTTTTTTCCCCAAAGGACTTACCATTTCTAGCAGGTTCAAGAGCAGTCGGCTGTGCCTTCTGACAATATTATAAGCTCGACAACAAAGCTCCACAAAATCTTGGAAATGCTGTGGGTTTTTCCCACCCTCTGTAATAAAGTACTCCATCTCTGAAGTAAAAATAAAAGGGGCTCGGTCCCTATAAACCAAAAATAACAGCAACCATAAGCAGAAGGAGAAATGGCTTTTAAGGTTACATCAGGCATTTACAACACCTTATTTCCATTTGAATTTTTTTGTTATTTTCTCTCTACTCTAATGATGAACCTCCTTCATTGTGGGACAGTTGGAGAAACTTGCTGAATATAGGCTCTGAATAACGTAACTGGGCTGTGACAGAGAAGGAAGGACAAGCTATTTTACAACATTGACCCATATTGTCTCAAATATTAAATCCAAGTTATATTTGATGTGAATATTATCCAGTGAAAATGAATGTAAAGGCCAACTAATAATGAAGGTGATTTTATGGAAAATACACTTACTGCTAGATTTTGAAATTATAGAACCGATCACGTATTTGATCTCATGATATTTTTATTTTTTGTTTCTTTTTTATATTTTATATTCATATTTTATAGTTTATATTTTTTTAGAAGATATGTTGATATATATTCATATAAAATAAAATATTTTATATTTATATTTTATAGTTTATATTGTTTTTAGAAGATATGTTGACCTTTTAGGAAAAAAGTTTCAGGTAGAAGCTAAGATACGTAATGACAAGTTCTTTTAGAAGGCAATCTATGAAAAAACAGATTTTACCAATTCACTGTCATATGTTTAGCAAGGAGAAAAAGAGACAGCAATATTTCATTTCACACTAGGCTCGATAAAAATACTGATCAGAAAGGAGGAAATATGAGCAGACCATGTTGGTATGTAAGTAATATCGCCCCCTGTAGTCCCAAGGTTGGAAAAACAGGAAAACAAAGAACCAGAGAGAAGATGCTGTTTCCTCTATTTTTGTCAGTCTTTTTCTCATGTTATTTGAGACAGGAGGAGACCTGAGATGAAGTGTTACCATTCCTAATAGAGATTAGCAGAGAGTGGATTGGAATCACCCCTCTGCGATGAGGTCTAATTCAATGAATGACAACAACAAGATGAAGAGTTTTGATACTGATTTGGCCCTCTAGAAGAATTTGAGAAGGGAATACAGTTTGGGGTAAAAAATTGACTAAAAAATAAAGATTTCTGAATGAATTGAAATAAAATATATTTTAAAATTTGAGCCTAGCAGCCTAGATATAACTAAGGTTATTCCAAACAGTAACTGAAAAAAGTGATGGAATATTAAGGAAGGCTCTTAATTTTTGTTAATAATAAAGAAAAACTGGCTTCTTTACTGTTGCTATGCTTAGCTATTTAGTAAAAATATAACGGAGTGAGAAATCTCACTATTCTGACTTAGTTAACCAGACTTTTCAGAAGTGTGGAAATTCGAATCAGAAAGCCACAACTTAGGTATTTTGTGGCTAACCTAGGGCAGTGGAATCTAACTGCAGGGAAAGTATTCTAAAGAAAATAAATAATCTACCTCTGTTTGACTGTAGTTTTTTCTTTTCTTTTATTTTGTGATCCATGCTACCATTGAATGTCAGGAGGAGAGGATGGTATAACAATACTCTCATTTAGCTTTATATTCATTCGTTTGATCATTCATTCATTCTACAAAAATTATTGAACACCCAGACATTGAGGAATGTGTGTTAAGAATCAAGTCCAAATTTTAAAATTTTTGCTCAAAATCCTTTTATATTTCGCCTTCATTGACTTATCCAACCTATATTCTGTGAGTTTACTTTACAGCCCTTTACTTTAGCCGAGCTGGCAGCAGAGATGTTAAAAATATGAGACATAGCTTCAGTTTGAATTCCAGACCTGCTGTATCTCAATTTCCTCATCTCTGACATGGATAATACCTAGCTCTTAGCATCGCTGTGAGGATTAACTGGCAAAATGTACACAAATGCTTGACACATAGAGAGGGCTACACACTTGTGAATTGTTGTGATTAGAGGCTCTGTGCAGAGGGCACAGACTGCAGGCCCTGTCAGCCAGGTTTCAAATCATCTTCTATCACTTAACTAGTTCTGTGACCCTGGGAAAGTTACCTATCCTCTCCATGCCTCACTACCCTCTTCTGTAAAATGGGGATAAACGTACTCGACTCTTGGGATTATTGAGAGGATTAAGTGAATTAAAGTACATAAAAGCACTTAGAACACAGCCTGGCACATAGTAGGCACTCAAATGTTAAATACTACTATTAGTCCTCAAACTAATAAAAGTGTTCTAAGAGCTGAATTTTGTCACAGCTAAATCTCCCTTCCTCTTAAAAAATGCTGACAGTAAAATCCCGTCCTTTCTTCAAGGTTTATTTTATTCCCAGCTCCTCCATGTAACTTCTGTGGCTCATAAAGCCTTAAATGGACTTTTGAATTTTGCTAGCAGTTTTTATGTATCACTCACCTATGTAGTCATCATTATTGTTAACATTTTAGTAGAATTTTAGCAATATTCCAGACTTCCACAATCAGAAAAAAAATCTTAATTTTATATATAAAAGTTTTCCAACAGTTTTTTCCTACTCTCGTAGTATATTTACTATATTGAACAGAACTTCTGAAATAATTTTAAAAGAGTCAAATTTTACAACTTCCTGAAATTTTCTAATGCAATAGATAGGCTTTTCTTTTCAATAGAGTGATTTCTCTTGGAAATTTTTTGTAGTTATGCTCAAGGTCACATGATAACACATTTCCTTCTTCCATGGAAACCACCATTATAGATTAGATGAAGAAATACCATGGCAGAAAGTCAAATACACAAAAGAAACATATCTAAATTAGAAACAATACAAACTAATAATATTGATGAACCCAATTTTAGCTGTGTTTAAATATTATCATGGTCTAAATTTTCAGTGGGCCCAACAATAAAAAATGCTACATCTTTTCCACGTAATTTGCATGGCTTACTTCTGAGCAATTTTAAAACACTTAGAATTAGACTAAAATTTTTCTATAAATGGAAGGAAGTCTCACATGTGAAATAGAATCCTGTGTCATCCCTACACATTGTAGGAGTCATAGCTGGGATGTGGTTTATCAGTCCACTCAAATGCAAGCCTAATCCAAGGCCGGAGAATTAATGTATTGGAGCCTATGCCTGAAGTTTAAGCAATACTTGCAAATCTGAGATATAAATTGGTTGTGGCAAGAGAGAAGACTGGAAACTATTTTGCCTCTTAGAGTCTATCTTGTTACTGCATTTTGAATCATATGTTGAAAATCTCTCATTTATAGCTGTACAAATACACCAGAAATTCTAGTTGTGACTATCTTACCCACCCCCCTCCCCCATATTAGTAGTTTTACCATTACTTGCCTAAGTTCTACCTGTACCTTTAACTTGTATTATTTCCCACTTCTGGTCATGTTCTCTCTCTCTCTCTCTTTTACCCGATGCCCTAATACTGACTAAGAGATCAAGATCAAAAATTTTTCTTGTAAGAAGTCTTCTCAAGCCAGGCCTGTTGGTCTAGTGTTTAAAGTTCAGTGTGCTTTGCTTCAGTGGCCCAGGCTCACTGCCCAGTCATGGAACCACACCACTCGTCTGTCAGTAGCCATGCTGTGGCAGAGACTCACACAGAAGAACTAGAAAGACTTATGACTAGAATATACAACTTTGTACTGGGGCTTTAGGGAGGAAAAAAAAAGAGAAAGGAAGATTTGTAACAGATGTTAGCTCAGGGCAAATCTTTCCCAGCAAAAAAAAAATTGTTGGGTCTTTAAAAAAAGAGAAATCTTCTCTAATTAACCTATCCCTTGCCAACTTCACTTATTTTGCTTTACCTTTTTACTTAGCCCTACAGCCAATATTTTTTATTCTTTATAGTCTCATGCAGTCTTATGATGTTTTCCTCCCAAATTATCTGTGTGATTTCCAGGGAGAGAGGATGTATTTTATCTTGCCTTTATATATTCTTAATGTCTCAAACAATATTTTGATGGTATTCTGTTATATGCAATGAATGCAACAGGCAATAAACATAGCTCACACAGTGAAGAGCTTGTGATAATTTAACAATTATGTAAGAAGGCCATGTGAACAAACTTACTTGTTATGATTTTGTCATTTTGTTGTCAGAGTTAATCTTTTTATTAACTTATGATCAATCTTTCCCTGAAATTATTATTCCATAAAAATGCTGAGACTATTTTATAGATTTCCAATATAGGTGCGAAGTGAGTAGTAGTTCAAAAATGTATATATGTACGTGGGAAATTTAAGAACATTTCTATTATAAACAGACACTAATTATTAAGGAGACAAATTCACTTGATATGGAAAATAGCAGGATAATTAATAATTTTCTGTTTGTTAGTACTTACGCATAAGCTTCCCTTTTAACTATACTTCCCTTCTAACTATACAAGTAGACATAATTTCCTTGTCTAAAGTCACTAGAATACCAAGATCATCATCATTAAGCATTAAAGATTGCCATTACACTGAGGGTACATTTAGGATAGGTCTCTGCCCATTAGGTGACTTAAATTTGACTAGGGAGGTATGCACCCAAAATGTTAGAACACTATAGTTATTTATCAACAAATATTTTTTGAGTATCTACAATAGATAATGAGAAGGCTTACAGATGAGGTTAAAAAATCAATATCCTAAAAGCAATAAAAATTTCTTGAATAGTAACAATAGTGTTTTGAAAAGATCCCCCTAGCTGTAATATGGAGAAGAATTTGGAACAGAGACGGCATATGTGGGTAGATAAGACAAGAGAATTTTGCAGAAGGTTTTCCTTTGTGTGTGTGAGGAATATTTGCCCTGAGCTAACAACCGTTGCCAGTCTTCCTCTTTTTTTTCCTCCCAAAGCCCCAGTGCATAGTTGTGTATCCTAGTTGTAAGTCCTTCTAGTTCCTCTATGTGGGATGCCACCAGAGCATGGCCTGATGAGCAGTGTGCAGGTCCATGTCCAGGACCCAAACTGGCAAACACTGGGCCCACTGAAGTGGAACATGTGAACTTAACCACTATGCCACCGGGCTGGCCCCTGCAGAAAGTTTTGATTAGATATGAGAGTAGCTTAGATTAGGATTGTGGCATGCAGATATAGAGACGTAGGAAGACTTACAAAAATACTTTGAAGAAAAAATCAAGAAGACTTCATGATGGTTTGGAGTAGGAGGGAAAAGAGGTGCTAAAAAGAGCTTTAAATTTTTGGCTTGTGTATCAGGAAGACTATAGCACAATATTCAGAGTGGTTTCACCTTCAAAGAAGTTAAATTTGAGGTGCCTTTGAGACATACAAGAGCAAATGAGGTATTCTGATACTTATTTCCAGATCACAGAGAAAAGATCTGGGCTGGAAGTAAAATTTTGTGAGTCAGATTTCCACTTCTGGGAAGACTGAGTAGGCATATGTTTCCTTATCCCTCTCACTAAGTACACTAAAAACCCTAAAAATTATATATAAGACAAACATAAAAAGACTCTGAAAGGCAAAGTGAAGAAGAGAGACTACCCAAGGACCTCAGGACTCAAGAAACAACATGGTGGTGAATTATCTAGGTTTTCTTTTTGCCTCATATATTCCAGACATGGGGTTCAAGGAGATAGGAATCTGGAAATGCCAGTGAGTGCAGACAAAAAGTCTTCAAGAAAAGCTTGGTCTCTCTAGCCAAAGGCCCAGGAAAGGGGTAGCCTAACAAGACGAAAACATTTAGACAATAACCATTCTACTCTAGCCAAATATTGAAGAAAAAACTGTGACCCCAATCTCTCACCACACTAGCCAAGGCCAAATTGGGGAGCCTAAACTTCCATTCTCACCAGGCTATAATGCGGCATCTCAATCTCCTGTCTAGGTGGTGTCAGAGACAACTCAGCAAGGAGCAGAGTATTGGTGGAGAGATAGACACTTAGATCAATGGAATAGGCAGCACAGAAATAGACTCATACGAATATACCAAACTGATTTTTGATAGATATGCAAAAACAATCCAATGGAGAAAGGATATAGCCTTTTGATCAGATGATACTAGGACAATTGGACATCCACAGGCAAAAATATAAACTGTGACCTAAAGCTCACACCTAATATAAAAATTAACTTAAAATGGTTTACAGACTTATATATAAAATGTAAAACGATAAAACTTTTAGGAAAAAATAGAAGAAAACATTTGGGATCTAGGCTACGCAAAGAGCTTTTAAGAGGATGAAACAAGTTACAGACTGGGAGACAATATTTGCAAACCATATAGCCAGCAGAGGACTAGTATCTAGAATATATAAAGAATTCTCAAAATTTAGCAGTAAAAAAACCCTGAAAAATACAATTAGAAAATGCACAAAATACACGAAGAGACATTTCATGTTTCTGCAAGAGTATATGCAGTTGGTAAATAAGCACAGGAAAGGATGTTTTTAACATCGCTAGACATTAGGGACATGCAAATTAAAATCACAAAGAGGTATCAGTACACACCTATCGGAATGGCTAAAATAAAAAGTTAATGACTACCAAATGCTGGCAAGGATACGGAAAACCGGATTACTCATACATTGATGGTGGAAATGTAAAGTGGTATAGCCACTCTGGAAAACCACTTGGCAGTTTCTTAAACAACAACAACATGCAACTACCATACAATCCAGCAATTATACTTTTGGGCATCTGTCTCAGAGAAATGAAAACTTACATTGACACAGAAACATACATGAATGTTCATAGAAACTTTATTTGTAATAGCTAGAAACTGGAAATAACCCATATGTCCTTCAATGGGTGAATAATTAAACAAACTGTGGTAAATCCATACTTTGGAATATTATTTGTTAGTAAAAGGAGCAAATTGTTGATACACACAACGGTTTGGATGACTCTCCAGAGAATTACACTGTGTTAAAAAAGCCAGTCTCAAAAAGTTATACACTGTATGATTCCATTTATATAATATTCTTGTAATGACAAAAATAGAAATGGAGAACAAATTAGTGGTGTCAGGGGATAAGGATGGAGGAGGAAAGCGGGGGAGAAAGAAGTGGCTGTGCCTACAAAAGGGCAACGTGAAGAATCCTGCGAGAGATGAAATTGTTCTGTATCTGGACCATGTCAGTTTCAATATCCTGGTTATGATATTGCACTATAATTTTATAAAATGTTACCATTGGGGGAAACTGGTAAAGGGAACATGGGATCTGTTTGTATTATTTCTTACAATTGCGTGTGAATCTACAAATATCTCAAGATAAAATGTTTAAATAAAATTCGTGTGAGTGGTCTGGTAAGATGGAACCCTTGGATATAGCTGATATCAGTTTGGTGGAGACCGTAGAGAGAGAAGAGAAGAGAGCTAAGATGAGTCTTGGGGATCTAATGTTAGTGGTTTGGTAGAAGGGAACCATCCTGCATTGGATGCTGAGAAGGGGAGAAAAACTAGAGGGGGATGTAACATCACAGAAGGCAAGCCAAAGAATTTTGAGGAAGGAATAGTCAATACTGTTGACATCTACTGATAAATCAGGTAAAATGAGGAATGAATATTATTGGATTTAACACTATGAAGGTCATTATTGATCTTATCAAGTAATGAAGAACAAAGCCAGATTGAAGTTGTTGTGGAATGGGTGGTAAGGAAAAGGAAGTCAAGAGTTTAGACAACTCCTTCAGGAAGTTTGTGAAGAAGAGTGAAATGGCATGAAAACTGGGGGTTTGAGGCAAGGTTATTTAAGCATTGGACAGACGATCACATTTAAAAGGGTTATTTAAGAAGGAGAGGATAAATAAATATGCAAGGAAAAATGAATTATGGACAGTATAATGTACATTAAAAGATGAGAGGGAAATGGCTCCAAAGCACAGATGGAGGGATTGACTTTAGAAATGAAAAACAAATATTCTGTTAAAACAAGAAGGAAAAAGTTTATGTGCAGATGTCATTATGTGAGCTTCGTATTGAGTATAAAAGCAGGCTCTGTTCTGACTACTTCTATTTTCTCAATAAAGTAGGAGATTTGGTCATCTGTTGAGGGGGGAGTGGAGAATAACGGGTAGGAGAGATCTGAGGTTTACCTCGTGAGGACAAAGCACAAGTCATTGTGGCGAGTGAAATAGTGAGATGGCTACAGAAATACTGTGGGGTTGCTGGGCCGTGAGATTGGCCCATTTGAAACTTGGGACAGCGTTTGCCCTGCAGTGTCGATGCTTTCTTGCAGTGCTTGGCAGCTGTGGTGTAGCACAGTGAAAGCAGATGAGTAGGTTAAGGCACATGCTTATCTTCTGCCTCCACATATTTGTTCACAATACTCTACTATACCTTTTCTTCTTTGTTCCCACTAATTTAAATCTAACCTTTTCATGCTTATGTTATACTTCCTCTTGAAATCTTATTAATATCAAGTCTTCTCAATATCAAATCTTCTCAATATCTCAATGTCAGTATCACCCTCACAGTGGAGACCGCCCTATCCTAAAATACGTTATTAAAGAACGGGACTAAGCATGCTAATTGTAATGGATGCACTCTGACATAGCCAAGGTGCTGTATCCTTAAAAGGAGCAGTCTTTCATTTATCAGATTATTCCTTAAACTAATATGCACATACTTAAAAAATGAATGATGCTTGATTTTAAAGTATTGAACACATAAACTGTTTAAGGACACAATAATTTACAGAGGCAACTTCCTCAAATGTGAATTTGGCACTCGAGATAATATCTCTGGGCTTCATCCCAACAGTTCATGGTGGTCTTTGGTCATACTAAGTTCAATAAAACAGACCCTGGTGGACTCTGAAAACTAGAGTCACATCCCATGAGCATTTAACTTCTATTAGCTCAACAATTCCTGTTAGATGTTCTTTTTAAAAATGTAATAAAAAGATTAAAAGAGAGTGAGCAATTGTGCCTGTCTTTTCACTCATAAAAGAGCAACCATACTGCCCACAGACGGGAGAGTATCTTGCTATTTCAACACTTGGTCTTAGTTCTTGAATGCCTCTCACAGTGTAATTATCTTGCAACATATTTGATCGCAGTTGTTAAAGACACAAACTTAATATATATCACAGCCATAAATGCAAGATAACTATGTCATCTGGTACTAACTAAAGAAACAGACATCTGTCCCAATGCTGGAGAAAAAATAAGAGTGTGTTGGGATTATTGAGAAACGGGAATATCAGTCTCCTATGTGGTACCTTCCCAAGGGCCTATGACGTTGGGCAAGTTATAACAACTAAGATTCCTCTCTGTCTTAGGTCTTGATTATAAATTAGAGAAAATAACAGTAGCTACCTCAAATGGCTTCTGTGAGGATTAATTAAACAAATGTATACAAAGTATTTATGAAGTTTTGAAGGGTGATTTTGACTATTTCCTTTAGAATTTGATCCCCCATGCTGGATGATGCAGCACCACACTAAGGAACACTTAGTCTCTGCCACTCCCAGTGATAATCCACAGCAATAGGAGAAGAGCCACATGTTTCAATATTGATGATGGAGGACGGAGTCAGGGGATATAAAGAGTGGAATGGAAAGACAGAGAACTCTATCAAGGATTCATGACAGTAGAATTTGTCTGCTGGTCTCTGTAGAGATAAATATTTCTTCCTTTTGCAGTACAGTTCATCTAGTATTTACTTGAGCAACTGATGAAGTCAGTAAATGGATGTATACAAGCTTTAGTCCCAGGCTTGAGAGACTAGAATGTTTGAATATGTGTTTGTATACTGAACCAAAATGAGAGGCTTAGTAATGAGGCACATTTTATTTTTATTATTGAAATGATTATTATTAATTTCATGAATTTCAAATGATTTTGTCCCCAGGAAATATCATAGTAACATTAAAATATATTGTTTTAAAGAGTTCTAGAATTTGCAGACTCCCATCATAATGAATGGTGATATTAGCATACAAATAAATGACTACAAAGTACATTGGGGAATGTTTAAGCCTACACTTTTCCTGATATCACAAACGACCTACATTTCAGAGAGCACATTTTGCTGTTCAACAGAAAGAACACAAGTCTCTTGTCTAATATTCATGAGTTAATTGAGAAGGCAAATTTGGAATCTCCATTGGATAGGCTAGAACCTTGTATAATTAGACAACACAACAAACCTCACATGTGCAATATAATGAGAACATAAGGGTGCACGTACTATTACAAAAGGAACATTTAACACCCTGTGAGATCTCCAAGTTTCTGGCAATTATTAACTAAGGAGAACTTCACCAATAATCTCTTCAGTGTAAAACATGTGTTTTCCCCCCAGTCTAGCCTCTTTTGTAAATGCGCTGTGGGTCCTAAGTTAGACTCTGGGAAGTCCCTGATCTTTAACTGCTTAATAACTTCAGATATTGACTCTGGAGTCCCTTTTAGGCTCAGGCACACCATCTCTCTTATTTGCAAAGGGTAGATAAAACAGTTAACTCTTCAAAATTATCAGCCCAACTTTCCTAAGTCTGATGTGAATTTATAGCAAATTAGGATAGGAAGAGATTGGTCGGCTCCTCCAAATTCCCCCTTGAGCTTGAGTGTAAGGGAAAGTGTACAATTATGCTTTGCATGGAATTCCAGTGAATGCTTGGAACAGAAGTTAGTCTGGATATGAGGAAAAGATAATCAATGCTATAATGCTTGGGTGAAACTGGATTGTGGTATCACATCTTAAATAGGGTTAGATTATAAAATCAGGTTGAAGGTGAAAATCAAGAACGGTCGAAGTTATCTCCGAAAACATTTAAATCACCCATAAAATTACCATATGCATGATTAAAATTTATGTTTCAAGCGTGAAATGGACATTTTATCTCTTACCAAATTTAACACCGTAAGTGATCCACCCCCCCCCCCCCCGACAGGAGCGGGTACTGTTTCTTCAGTTGGACATCAGATGAAGTTCTTATACTAGGCTTATATTTAGAAGACATTTGTAGTTTTTCTTTAAAAATCAGCACTCAGGTCTTCCATCTCAAGCATGCTCTGTTCACAAGGGGGTGTAGGCTCACTAAGTGCTGGAAGACAGAATCCTTACACTGTTTAAATTGTTCTCTCCCTCCTTCTTTCCTTCCTTTTATTCCCTCTCTCTCACAAACTTTTCCTCCTTTCCTAATCATCCCTCAGTCTTTTTAGCTGAAAACCTACAAGTCTCTCTTTAAAGAAAATTCATAGTTGGTCTTTTTTGGTTGTGTGTTTTTTTAATTAAATTTTATTTTTATTTATTAAATTAGAGAAATTTTTTTTACTTATAACGGGAGTGGGGTGATATAAAGGAGGCTACTCAAAAGAAACCAGGTGATAAAACAGCGGAATGATCAGGTGAAGTCGAAAAGGAAGAAATGATAGTGAGAAGATGGGAATGACAAAACAAACTTCACTTCCTGAAATAGTCTAAGTGAGAGTGCTTTGAAAATCCAAAGTACTTCTCAAACACTACGTGTCGTTTGCCTAGGGCTGGCTTTGCGACTGGTGAAAACTTTGTGAAACTTATAGAGTATCAATTTTTTTTTAAGTATTTCTTTGTGGCATAATACACATAACATAAAATTTACCACCTTAACCATTTTTAAGTGTACATTTCAGGGGTATTAAACATATTCATAATGTTGTGAAACCATCATCGCCATCCATCTCCATAATTCTTTTCATCTTGTAAAACTGAAACTCTATATCCATTCCTCCCTCCAATGACTCCCCAATCCTCCCTCCCCCCAGCTCCCGGCCACCGCCATTTTATTTTCCATCTCAATGATACTGATTCCTCTAAGTAGTACCTCATATAAGAGGAATCATACAGTATTTGTCTTTTTGTGACAGGCTTATTTCACTTAGCATAATGTCCTCAAGGTTCATCCATGTTGTAGCATGTGTCAGAATTTTCTTCCTTGTAAGGCTAAATAATATTTCATTGTATGTATATACCACATTCTGTCTATCCATTCATCTGCTGATGGACACTCAGGTTGCTTCCATATTTTGGTTATTGTGAGTAATGCTGTTATGAACATGAGTGTACAACTATCTCTTTGAGACCCTGCTTTCAATTCTTGGGGTAAATATGGTATATACAGCCATCCTAAAGGTTGTGAGGTGGTGTGTATCAAAATTTGAGTCTCATCCCCTAGACTCCCCCATGTACAGTGACCATGAAGTAAAAATCCTTTGGTAAATTTCCAGTTAGAATAAGAGAATACAACAAGTTCTTAGAAATTTTATCTTCAGAAACAGCGTAGTTTCTCAGGTCAAGAGAAGTAAATTTTATGGCATTTTTTGTAGTGATCCTTCAATCAACCAAAATTGAGTCTCTGCTGTGTCAGGCACTAGCTAGTTGCTTGAGATACAGAGATGTCCTTAAGACACTCACAATTGGAAAGGTATTGGAAAGTGTGTTTTTCTTCTAGAAGATTCAGATGATACTGAGGCCTGCTTTGAGTTAAAGGAACCACAATGTTTCTTAATACACAATCATGTGAATAATAGACTGATGAGACTCATCTAATTTCAAAGAACACTAATATAGTAATTAAAGTATGTGGGAGATCACTAAGATCTATATAGCATTTGCATTACTACGAATATTGCACTAAACCAGAATGACTGGAGTAAGGCAAAAATTATTCTTTTAATCTGCTAAAGGAGTTTTTTTTCAAAGATGGTTTTAAATTGTGAACATTTAGAATATAAATATTATAATGCTCAAATTAGAAATTAAACATTAAAAATTTTTAAATCTGTGGTAATTAACTATTGAAGATAATATCAAAATGATTATAGATACAGGAAATTTTTATGACTAATATTGAGATGAAAATTCTGAGATTAATTATATTAAGTGATTGGTGATCTATTGGGATAAAACTTGAAAAGGGTATAAACTATGTTGTAAGAAGACAGATATATAATATTTTGATCATCTAGGTACAAATATTTTAACAGAAAAAGAACAGAGTTTGAATTCTATTTTGCTGAGCTCTGAAAGATTTTTCATGTGTTTTAAATGAACTTATGTCCTATGATGTGGTGATAAATATTTAATAACCAGCTCACTTTAAAAACAAAAAAACCTCTGATTTACAACATTTGTCATTTTCCATGGTGTGTATACTCCTACTGTGGCTGATTCAGACTACCAGTGTGATATCATTTAAGGTGGAGTTGAGAAGGAATACACACAATAGGCTCTTGCAAGCCAGTGTGAGCCAGGTTGGGCACACCTCTGCTTATGTCTGAAATTATATCAGAAGTCAAGAATGACTTGGTGAAATACCTTACAATCTAAACAAATCTGACAAACAGTGCAATCTGGCCTGTCAGTCAACAAGCCCCAAAGTCAGAGATATTACAGGACTAATAGTTCAATTTATGAATTTCAAAACACACACTTCAAAAACTATCAAAATAAGATGTTCAGATAACTTTAAACAAAAGGAAACAACAATAACCTAGAGATGCCGTCTCATTTCTTATCACTTCATTTGGAATACTTACATTAAAATTAATTACAACAAATATTTATAGAACCCTCACTTGGTGGTAGGCATTCCTCTAACCACTTTACATATATCAATTAATTTAATTTTCAAAACACACCTATTTTATAAATGATTAAACTGAGGCACAGAGAAGCCATTTGTTCAAGGTTACATCATTAGAATATGCTAGTACAGGATTAAAAAAACCCATACAGTTTATCTCCCTGGTACCTGACCTTAACCACTGCTCACATGGCCTCTAAAATTACCTAGAAAGAAAGCTACAAGAAAGGCTTCATGAAAGACCAGCATCACCAAAGTGAAAGACCATATAGACTGTGGAAATACAGTCTGAAAAAACAAAAACATGAAACAACGAGTTAGGAGAACAATGAATAGCCCCAATAAAGGCCTTCTTCAATTTCTCCTCCTCTGTAAGAGAAAGTCACTATCGAGTTGAAATTTAGAGTTATTGCAATAACATCTTTTATGTAATAAAAACATTACTATATAGAATTCATTGTTATGGGGGAACTGTGAGTGAAAAATTGTGGATGTATAATTTGTGAGCCACTTTAATTTGAATCTTTGTGAGAGAAAACAAAGAAATGAAGATGATAATTAAGCAATACTTCAAAAGAAAAACCAATTGGTTTCAGAAAGTTAGTGAAAGTCCTCATTGTTTCCATTGTAGGTATTAACCAAATTTTCCCCAGAATCGTTAAGTAATCCTGGGGCTGAACTGTCATGTGATTTAATCTGCTGATGGCAATCTTTCTTATCTAATGTCATAATTAAAATCAAGTAGGAAAGATTGTTTATATACAGGATGTGACATCTTCCATATTTATAACTGAGATGTGACATTTTTTTGTTTTCTTCAAAGTCAGAAAGTTTCCAGGAGCCTCAGATTTGGTCTAAGCATGGCGATGGGTTTTCCAGATTTCTGGAAAACTGAATTCAGTTTTGTAAATGTTTGTATACATTTCCTAAACAGATTTGCGCAGACGGTTAGTCTGAGATGTTCTGAAATCACCATTATAGCATGAGTAGAAAAATACAATGGTTCAACAAGGAATCAGTTTCTTTCTAAAGATACTACTTGTAAGGAGAATGTCACCTCATTGCTGCTTTCTTTTAAGGAAACCAAGGATCAAGGGAAAATACACCCCCAGATACACTGCATCTACTTCTGCTCTGTTAGTCTGCTAATTTCCTTTATTAACTTCTGTATCCTTGACTGAGGGGTAAATGTGCAACTTAGAGAGGGGTTTTATGTGTCTATGTGATTTCTTTTTCCCAACCCATAACCCATCCACAACTGGAAACTGTACTCTCTATGCGGGGTTGAACAATGATTTAGGCAATTGTGTTATGAAGTAAAATTAAGGTATGTTAGTAACACTTTGTAAACCATAACAAGTTATACAAGTGCTTTCCTCTTCCATGTTTTTAAGGAGTAGACAATAGGAGAAACGTGTCTGGATACAGATACTCTACTCTCAGTGGGTGTAGCATTTTATATTAAGGAGTATGATCCTGGGCCATCACTGGTTATTAGTGGAACATTATATGGCCTTGCTAGACTATGGGAGATTAGGATAGTCCTAGGGCGTGATTTACATACCTGGCTTTGTATCTTATGGAGAGTTTATGAATATGTCTAGTATTTGTATAGAAGAAGCAAGGTGAAGATAGGCTTTTCTCTAAAGACCAGGTCTATAATCTAATAAATGTAGTGTAAATAAGAATGTTCATTTATCCTAAGGGGATTGAGTGGCCTGATTTATAAGAGGACTTTTGTTTACCTGGTAACCAATAAACAACCAATGGGCCTAGGATGGAAGAAGTCAGCTGCTTTATGAAACAACATTCGAATGAACTTCAGAAACAATCCAAAGAGACTTGGAGGAAAATAATTAGATGTTGTCTACAATTCAAAAGATACATTGAATAATAATGTGTAGGCACAGTTCAGTTTAATCATTAAACAAACTCAGGGCAGAAGTATCAATATCAAGAAAGAAATCCAAGAAGACATTGCCAATGAGCTTTACATAGCCACTGGTGGACATAAAATCCTGCAAACAATAATCCAAATGGATCATAATGCTGCAGTTGGCCTCTTTAGCTGGCGGTCAATAATCAATAATCTCAAGTGAAGATAGTGCCAACTTCATTTTCATTCATCCAATCAATAATTTTTGAATGATTGAGGGCTCACCTGTGAATGGTTTATTGCCTGACTCACTCAGCAAACAATGTTAAGAACCTAATATGAGTGAGGCTCTATACTGGGCACATTGTCATGTACCTTAGAGGTTGCATAAAAGAGATTTACAGTTGCCAAACTGTAGAAGCAGCAACAGCTGCTAGAACATCAACAAACAAACAAATGGGACTCCATCTTTTCTAGAGATCCTGGTGCATATCTCTACCAAGGTACTTACCATAATGTTTAGTAACTTGCTCTTTGCTTTTTTTGCTTTCCTAACTGGAACTTTTTCTGTAGGACAGGAATATTTTCGTTCACCATTTAACCATCCTCATGGTCAACATAGATGATCGTTGAATAAATGAATAAGGATTAACCCAAATTCTCAGTGGACAATACAACAAAATAAATAAAGATGTCAAAATTGTAATCTAATCTTTAAATTTCTAGGAAATAATAGATTCTAGAGAGAAAGTGTTACATACGCAACTTATGTACACATTCGCACATGTGAATTAACATTTGTCCTTCATAAATTAGATAGCCCTCGTCTATGATGCTCTAATGGTCTGTACATGTCTATCTCTTACCGTACCCATTACCATATTTTATAGTAATTATTTATGTGTCTGTCTTCCTAGTATTCTAAAGGAAGAGTAAACCCCATTGAGGTGGTAAATGTGGATTATTCATTTTCGTATCTCCAAGGTTTATCACAGTCCTTGGCACACAGACCATCCTGAGTAGATATTTAAGGAATGAACGAATATGTGGTGAATTTTCCCGAGGTTATTCATTATAGAAGGCAATGTACTGAAAATAAGAAAAAGTGAAACAATTCCGCTTGTATGCCTTTATAAAATAGGAGATATTTGTTTATACAAATTAAACCATTTTAGGTAGCTTATATTGGCATTTTAATACCAGATTATGGCCATCTGGTGAAAGCTCATCATGTCGTATTGTAGGAGATATTATTGTTTCTTCTATTGAGGAGGTGTTTTTAGCTAAAAGTGAGTGATTAGTCTTCTGAATGGTCTGATCCCATTTCTACTTTAATATGAAGTATCGTTTTTAAAAAGCAAGGAACTTTTAGTCTGAGACTTTTGGTTTCCTTGCTGCCAGCTCAAATAAAATAAAACAAAAACCTATTTATCCACTTGTCTTTTCCATTTTCGTACATGATATAATTATCTGCTAAGACCAGAAATCCAAGAGTCATCCTTGAATGCTTTCTTTTCTTCTCCTACCCCTCAGGCTGCCTCCCCCAGGCCATTAACCACTGCCAATGTCCAATGAATTAGCAGTTCCTGTGGCTCTGACTACAGAATATTTTCTGAATCTGTCAGTTTTCACCACTTCTATACCATTAAGGTCTTGCCTTAACTATGGCAGTAGCCTCCTAACTGGGCTTATTATTTTATAGGACAGCAGAGAGTGTTTTGAAATCCACTGAAAAAGGTCTGCCCCTGAGCTTAAGATAAAAGTCAACCTCCGTACCATGTCCTAAGTGCCCTGCTTGATCTGGCCCCCACCAAGCTCTTCGCCTTTATGTCCTACTGCCCGCCCCTCTCCATCCCTCCTCCAGGCCCCAGGCCTTCATGTTGTTGCTGGAACGTGATATGCTTACTTCCATGCTCATGACTGTTATTTTTGGTGTTCTTTCTTCCTGGAATACTCTTTTCATAGGTCTCCACAAGGTTATCACTCATTACACAGCTGTGTCTCATCTTCCAAGGGTCTCTTTAAAATAGCATTCCTGCCTCAGTCAAGTTCTATCCCATTTCTCTACTTCAGTTTCCTAATAAGAAATTAAATTCCTCATTTCCTCATATTATTTCTCTGTATGTTAACTTGTTTAACGTCTGTCATCCCTACTAGAAAGAGATAAGGATTTGTACCTTCCTTGTTTACTTGTATATTCTCAGAGCCTTGAATGGTAGGTGCTGACTAAATATTTTTGCAATGATTTAAGGTTCAGTCAGTAAGAAAGCATGCTAGTTCTATGACACGTAGATCAGAGGTGGTGATTGCTGTGGCCAATATACTAGATGTACTGAGACCATGAACTCAGGCCTCATTGTCTATTCAAGATTTAATAAGAAAACAAAAATGTTATACTTCAGACAATTCAGACTGGAACAGAATTAGTATCCTATTGGAAAAGGCCAATTTAGTCCACTGACAATTTGAGGAAACCTAATTTTTCCCATTAACAATATATTTAAAAAATTTTTTTCTTCAATCTTACATATATAATCATGTTTATGCTATCTCGGGGGCTTTGAGAAATGGGGAGTAAGTCATATGCTGGGTTTCTATGCCATTACATGTTATATGTCACCCTTGGACATTGCTTAATTACTGTAATAAACATTATTTACATACTGACCTTTTTATCCCTCCAAATGTTTGTGCATGACCTAAGAATTTTCCAAAGTCAATATGAAACATGTGGCCTGACTTTGTCAGCATGATATTGTCGTTGTGTCGGTCACAGACTCCCAGGATGAATGTTACCACACACCAGCCAGCACAGGAATAGAAAAAGTTTCTCAAGGCCTAATCAGTTGGGAAACAATAACACAAAAATAACACACACACAAAATGAGTGAATGTATTAGCATAAGAGCTAATGGTAACAAGCATTATAGAAAGCAATATTACATAATCAAAAACTACTTCTACATCTCAGTTGAGAGAAGGATATGATTAAATGGCTAATTCTTAATATGCTACAGAAGAACATGAAGCAATCTGTTCTTTAGTCTAAAAGATGAATGTTTTCATTGAAATTGGCAAAAATATCTCTTTTATTCAATTGAAGTTAATTTTATTAGTTTACTAGAGAGAACTCCTGGTGTGATTTTTTTGACGTCTCAAATATACAATATTGAATGATTTTTTCAAGGTAAAATAAGAAGGAACAATATGGTCCCATACTACCTATCCCCAGAGAAATTTAAAATATTAATTTTTGAATATTTGCACTTTTTTAATACAGAAAAAGCTATATTGAGATAACTGTAACATTGTATGTTTATCCTTACAAATAGGTCATCTAGTTGATGTCTAAAAGTGTTTTGGTACAGTATATACTAGTGAACGCCTATGTGGGTGGAGGCAGATTACCACTAAGTCATGTTTCTTTAACAAACAGAGGTTTCTTGCCAAAATTAATCTTTGTTTTCAAAATGCTCTCCTGGGTATACATCATTTTCATCAATGATGCAATCGTGAGTGTAACCATGGTGTAACCATGAGTGATTGGTTGGGCCGGTGATGGGTCACGGGTCTCCTTGAATGGTGTGGCTGACTTTCTGGAGTAGAAGTCTATGTCACTGGACTGCATGCCAGGACACCTTAATTCCAGGTATTCCAAGTGCCTGAGCAAGTCACTTCATTTGTCTGTCTAGATTTTCTTCACTTATAAAGTGAAGACAATAAAATATGTCCTTCACATGGTGGTTGTGAAGAGCAAATGTATGTGGAAACACCTCAAATAATATAACCACAGGAATTTGTGCAAAACTCAAGGTGTAACTTTGGGAATGGCTAAAAAATATATTTCAAAATAATCTCATCTAATTCTTTGTTATTCACCCTCCAACAGCCTGTACTTTTTTCCTCTCCAATCTCACAGAAGTCTGGAATAGATGAACTCTTGGGTCTCTCTAACACGGCCTGTGCTGCCTGAGTGACCAATCATTCCAGTGTACCCAGGCCTGAGAAGTTTCCCAGAATGAGGGAATTTCAGGGCTCAGGACAGTTTTGAGTAAATTCACCCATATGCATCTTTGTGTGAATTAGCATAAAGCTGTCCCTGCCTCTGGGTGGACCCAGCTTTCCCAGTTCATGCCTTGGCAAGTGGAACAAGGCCTGGCTCTAATCAACTTATCCTCTTAGCTGGGAGCCCTACAGTAGAGTAGAACCTGCACACTGCACCTCGCAGGCCAGATGCCAGGATGAAGTAAAGTGGGAAAAAGGATTGCAGTCAAATAAAACAGTACATTTTGTAAAGTCCTGAGAAAAAAAATAAAAACTCTATTATGCATTCTGCAAACACTGAAAAAAGAGCACATGAAAAAATAGAGCTTGGCAGAAGATATGTATTGCAAAGGAAGGAGGGAGATTTATAGAAAGTGGAGATTGTGTACAAATAAGCAGAGGTGACTTGAAGGAGGTAGTTTCAAAGAGCATCATCTCAGGTGAGATGGTTGTAAGGGAGGCAGTTGAGCAAAGAGAGTTTTTACTGATAGCCCAGAATTTCATCCAGAAGGAAGACCAAACACATAAATTTTTATCTACTTAATATACCATTTAAATTGGGACATTATTACTAGGCTGATGACTGAGTGGATTAGAATTCAAGGTGTATTTAATTTACTTTTTCATAAATCAGAATATCTAATGAACCAGAGCATATTCTTATTTAAGTACATTATTTAATGTCCAGTGGGACAAACCTTTTCATAATCCACCTTTAAATGGTTGTGCCGACTGAACCACTTTTTGATTGTGTTTTCTTTCAGCGGCCCTATCAGTCCAGAACGGCGATGGATCTTTGCCAGGGTTACAGCATCGGGCACCAACTGCACCAATCCTGGGTGATAAAAGAGAGATTATGGAAATAATTCTTTCTTCACAGGCTTAGGGATACTTAGGAAATACATCCTGATCTAGGTGACAATAATAGCCAGCACTACTTGGATTACCCTTTTCCTTTCCAAATCTTCTCTGAAGGAACCTTATCTAGATGGCCTTCCTTCTAATTTTTCCTAAATCCTGGGGAGAAATGAGGCTTCTTGTCATTGGATCAGATCTATCAGAAGCAGCTTTAATATTTTTTCTAGAACTATAGTAGAGAGCCAATCTAGATGGTCTCACAGGGACCCACCCACTGAATCAACAGGGTAGTGAGTTAATTAACACACGGCTTGTGCATTCATTTACAGTTTAAAGGGGGCATTCAAACTTGTATGGCCAACATATTTATGATGTAAGTGAACCAAATACAATTTCCATAATAAATATTTCAAATATATTATAAAAATAAATGCTCAGGTTAATAAAAGCTTCACTTTAAATGTTCTATATCTAGAAAAGAACAGAATAACTCTGCAGTAAACATATAGAAAGCCACTTGCTCCTTCTTTCTCAGCCAACATTTATAAAGAGAAACTATGATAATTTTTTAAAAGAGAGTATATATTGATTGATCTTCAATAGGACTATTGCCGTACTGGACACGTATCCATCAAGGCTTCTTTTCATTGTGTTCCTAAGGGTGTTGGAATGTAAATATTTTCAAATGTTCTGATTTTTATTCTGTACAGAACAGGAATTTAAACCTAGTATTTAAAACTCTCCCAGAGCTGATGAACACAAAACACCTTGTAATGTACAGTTCCATAAATAAAGTTATTGAAAGAAATTAGTCTAGAATTTCTTAGTTGTAAACTCAAATGCCCAAAGGGACCAGGACACACATGTAATTATATGAAAAGAGAGATGGTTAAGGTTTTAAAATTTACTGTTTTAAGGTCTACCTTAAAACATTCAAATTAAAGAACAACAAACAAGCAGATCACAGTGATGGTAAACGAAACACTTCTCTGTGCTGGTTTGGCAAGTGACAGATGGTTGTAGCATGAATCTCTCTTAATATCCAATAGCCCACTTGTGACCATTAAGCATCTACATTGCTCCATCAGAAAGAAACTTAAAGATGGGGAGTGGGAATTGAATGCTGCAAAAGTAATCTATGAAACCTATTTGTTAAAAAAAAAAAAAAAAGAAAGAAAAGAAACATCACCCCAGAGATAAATCCTGGGCATATCCTTAATATCATAATGCTTCTCCCTCCTCTCTCAACAGGTTTCACCTCTTGTGCAGTGTTCTCATGTGTAGTAAGTGAGACAGCCAAATGTATAGCGTTAAATTTAGCAGTCATGTAATTACTCTAGAAAGAGGTGATTCCTCTTTGCAATTCTGAAAATTTCCCTTCCTGTTTTTCCAGTTCTTCCATTTAAGACTTTCTGAAGAAAAATCACCTTCTGATTCCCGAGGGCTTCGCTGCCACTGCACATCTGACCATGCCCAAAATTAGGACTTAGATTATTGCACCCTTTAGATACGGTGCTGGAGCAATGTCAGTTACTTTTCAGACCACACTTTTCTTCAGGGAGTTAATCGTTTTCTAAATCCCAAGCCATTTATCATACACCTTGCATTGCTGAACACCCAGAAAACCTTGCACTTAATTTATAACAATCATGGTGACTAAATTCTGCTCATTAATTAAAACCACAAATTATTTTACATATTTTAAGCTAGTATGTATCAGATACTTTTTAAACACTTCTAACTTAATTCTATGCACACTGGGTAACATGCTTGGTTCCTTTCCTACAGTCTTCTAATGCAATGTTTCTCTGATTTTAATGCACTTATGTATCACTTGGGGATCTTGTTAAAATGTAGGTTCTGATTAAGTAGGGTGGGGCCTGAGAATCTGCATGTCTAGCAAGCACCCAGGAGATATCAATGCTGCTGGTGCATGGGTCACACTTTAAGCAGCAATGTTCTTAAGGACAAAACTCTTCAAGATGTTATCATATAAGGCAGCGGCTCTCAAAAAGGGGGGCATATAAGAAACACCAAGCAGCTTTCTTGCAACCACTGAGACTTGAGCTCCCCTCCGCCCAGAGGAGAGCCTGATTTAGTACCTGGTTGGGGCGTAGTTATATCTGCTTCTCCAATTCACCCAAGCAATTTTTATGCCCACCAAATTTGGAGAGCCAGCAATGAAATAAATCCTAAAGAACTGCTGTTTTATTAAAGATTGGGACCTGAGCTAACATCTGTTGCCAATCTTCTTTTCTTTTTCTTCTTTTTCTCCCCAAAGCCCCCTAGTGCATAGTTGTATATTCTAGTTGCAGGTCCTTCTGGCTGTGCTACATGGGACACTACCTCAGCATGGCTTGATGAGTGGTGCTAGGTCGGCTCCCAGGATCTGAAGTGGTGCAAACCTGGATTGCTGAAGCGGAGTGCACGAACTTAACCACTCAGCCACGGGGCCAGCCGCAAATCCTAAAGAATTTTTATTTGCCCTGATAGACTCTTCCAAAGCTCTTAGACTATCATATATAAAGTAGTAATGAGAATTATAATCAACAATACGGTAATGTTGATGAAGTCATGTAAACTTCTGGCCTGGACTATACTGTCCTCAGGGCAGCAACTCTGTTTAGCTCATTGCAGTATCCCCTGCCTTACTTTGTGACATCTCTCGAGAACAGTAGATATTCAATAAGCCTTGGAACCTGATTAAAAATGGAACCTGACCTCCTAAAAACGACATTTGCTTTAACGATCTCTATTTTTACTGAAGAAGTACTTTGCTGGTATAATGCCATCCCAAATCTTACAACTATAGAAGATTCTTGGTAGATAGGAGGGAAGAATAGCTTGTTTGTCTCATGACGTCTGCAACTTTGGGCAAGTCTACAGTCATTTTTGCTGAATTATTTTACTAACTTTAAAACTTTAGCCTTCATTATATTCTGTGATTATAAACTGAGAAATGAGTAGATGGAGTTGAAGAATTCCATTGAGGTGAGTGATGTATTCAATTTCTGAAGAAAAGCTGATCCACATGACTCCAAAAAGCTCAGCTTGGCTCATCAAGCTTTATTCTTACTCTTTCAACACAGTAGGATATGAAAGAATTAGGTAGCCTATGTGAGAAAAGGGAGAGTAAAGCTCAAGGAATAACAATTTCAAGAGTAGCAACGATAAAAGACTCTTAAGAACCAGAGCTTCAGAGAGTGTTCAGGGGTGGGACACCTTGGCATGGAAGCAAGAGCCCTATTACCAGAGTCAAAATAATTGGGTAGTATGATTGAAACACAGTCATCCTGAAGTATCAAGTTGCAAGTTAAGCTAACTAGGAGGTGCTTCCATGCTTACTTTCTAAAATCTCAAGTCACACTCGGCTGGGGTACTGAGCCTACTGGTGGGACCTCAGGAACTGGGGGGTCCAGGCAGGGACAGTTTTCCTTTTTTGATGATGGGTTTAAATTCTAGCTCTACCAAATCAAAAATACCAAAAATGACTATGTGGTTCTAGGTCCCTTTTCTAGTTCTATGATTTTTTATCCCTTTGTTTATGCAGATATATCTGCTATAATTCATACCAATTAATCTAATGAAATTCCAAGTTGCAATGACCACATGTAAAAAAGATTACAAGATATCATTGGGGATTATTTCTCCAATTTAGCATGATTGTAATTAAGTATAACTTTTACCTCTGATGTTTTGTAATAATTTGGATGGACCATCGAAATTACTTCATTGGAAATATGTATGAAGGTAATTATATTTCCATATTAATGTCTTAGCTTTTATAAAGGAAAAGAAATGCTGAGGTATGTTCAAAGTTTGCATGTATGGTCATCTCTGACTGCTGATATTACACTTTACTCAAAAGTCTTCTAGAAATTAAATGTAGGTTTATAATGTATTTAGAATTTTTAGAACTCCTTTAAGCATTTTCAACTTTGTAAATTTTGTGTTAACAGGCAACAACTGTATTTTTTTTTGAATGAGCAGTCTTTTCTATCATCATCTTAGAAAAAGAGAAAAAAATATGAGTTAGCTATTCATGTAACTAGTCCTTAAAGAAACACAAAAGGATATCATAGTTAACATTTGGATTGTCAAGGTCCTAATTAACATCTAAAAGGACATTAAGCTTTGTGTAAATTACTTTGGCTTATTGTTTTGGAAAATAGTTCTTTTTAAAAAGAAGAAGGACTATGTACAGTTCTTTGGATTTTCAAATTTGTAGTCTAAAACGAAAGCTGTGGGAAGTTCGGTGGCATATTACCAGTGAATGTTTGAGATAAATAACGGAAGTCAACCACTTTCTAATCTCTACTGACCTTGGCCTTTTCCTGTGGATAGACATCTATAAATGATCATTTGCATATCCAGGCCCTCCTGCAGCCAAATATTGTCCATCACTTGAATAATCTGCAGAACAAGCATATCCTGACGAAGATCGTCTCCAGCCTGTTAAAAACAAAATTATAGACTCTGGGTTTCTCCTTGAATTCCATTAAAAGCTTTCAAATATGGTATGTGTCACTTCTTTCCCAGAATAAATTTCCAGCCTGACTTAGGGTGGTTTCAATAGTTTTATTAGCACTAAGAGTACCTTGGGTTTCTGAGAGAAGATCAAAGAAAATGAGAACTTTCCTTTAAATGATTATTGAAGCTTCAGCCATCAAATTAGAAGTTGCTTTCAATGTTGTTCCCTGATAATAATCTTTCAATTTATTATCCATGTGCAACGTCTTAGACTGAAAGTCTAGTGAAGAGAGGCTGGGCAAATGTTTATCCAAATTTCAAATTCAGCCAGGAGAGATCTCTTTCTAAGTGAAACATTATTTGGTATGCCATAAATTTACACACTATTGTACAGTTAGAATACCAAGAGCTTTTTGACTAGGAATATAAATAGCACACATATGATTCGTCAGACTTGGATTCATTGAATTCTCTTAGTATGAAAGCAGTTAAAAAGTTTTCAGAGCAAAAGGTCTTTGATAACAATAAGAGATAATAAAGGGGTGATTTTCTAGCATAGGTGAAGGAAATGGAATATATCCAAAGGGGAAGGATAGTTCTATCCTTTGAAACTAATAAGAGGTTTGGTTTTGAAATGCTTTCTAAAGTATATGAAGAAAATTATAGCAAGATGAGATTTTGTATAGTTTTTTTTCTTCATCAAAAATACAGTGTCACGGGACCATTAATACTTGAAGTTATGCAAGTAAAAGCAATAGTACGGGTGTGCTGATGATTATCCTTAAAAATAGTCAGAATCCACCAAAAAATTCACTCTGCGAACTTGTCTGGTTTGGCTGCATAATTGATTAAATTCACTGAATGACTGGCAAATCCTTACTTTTCACTTACTTACAGCTCCTTCTTTAGTCCCTCCTTCCTACCTGACTATAACCTGGTTACTACTTTTTCCCCATGGGATTCATGAATAAAGACTGATATGGTCCATATTTATGTTTTTTTTAGAAGAAGAAAACCACCCAAATTACTAAAATAGGCAAGTGCTTTCAGATACAAATTTAATGTTAAATTAACTTATATGATTTGCGTTTCAGCTAATTTTGATTCTTATTTAGTATCTAGGCCAAAAGAACACTCTCCCCCTAGGAGCTCACCACACTGTGCTCTCCACGCTACTCAAAAGTGACTGCATAATTTCATTTATTGAAACAAATCTTCTTAAGTTTTGCACTGAAGGTTGACTGGCTTTGAGCCAGTAATGTTTGATTTATTGCCAGTCATAGTTTGGCATGTACTATAATTCTGTAAAAATGCAGAATCAAAAAAGAACTGGAATCCTCTATGTTGTTACCAGAGGAAAAGAGCTATAATAATTTCTCTTTGTGAGTAATAAATCAATAGTTCTACCTATGGAATCAATTTAATGTTTTATTAAGGCTACTGTACCTTAAAAATGACGCTAATGTTTTTGCCCATTGGATTAGCATTGAGGAAAGTAATCTTCAATGGCAAAGCATTAGATCTGAAATATGAACATGCCTATAGGAGAAGAGAAAAATGGTGAGCAAAATAAAGCAAAAAGAACACTTTCCCTGAAATCATGGCCCCTTGCAGAATTTGTTATATGAGCAAATATAACATATGTGAATAATTTTTACACTTTGGAACAAAGAAACAGATTTATTTAAAAATACTTTAGTCTACCAACCAAAGCCTTTACTTGGAAACCAAAAAACCAGCTTTTTGGCAGGTTGTAAATCTTGAACTCCATTTTTTCTCACTGAACAGTGGTAATATGTTGGCAGTTTAAATAAACGAAACAGTACATAGGTATTGTGCTTATGCTAGTTGGTTAATATCTAAAAGATAAAATTGCTATTTTAAAAAATTTATTTCCTTTTAATTATTTCTGCCCTGCAGCATACTTTAAGGAAACATGGATACAGAATTAAGAAAGACCTGAGTTCAAATTTGGAGTCTGTTAACTTATCACCTGTAAGACCTTGAGCAAGTTACTTAAACGTTTGTATCCCACTGTAAAATGGGGATAACAACGCTACCTCACACATTTTTGTAATAGGTATGTGAGCTAATAGATATAAAATACCTTTTACAGTGCCTGACACTAATCAGATACTTCAAAATATTAATGCATTCTTTCTCCTTTTTTGTTAATGAATATTTTCTTACCTTTACAAATAACAGTACAACATATATTTCCTCTTCTCATTTCTTTCAATTACACTTTGTGTTTCCATTTTCAGCTTTATGATATTGACTATTTTCCATTACACCTTCCTTGTTGCTTATTTTCCTTTTATGTTCTTAGAATTGTTTGAGTGTTAAAAGGCTGTACGTCTTTAGGCTATTAGAGAGTTCAGGTTCACAGTGAAGAGTTAAATCAATAGTGGAGAAAGGAAAAGGACTTGATACTTTTAATTGATGTAAAATATGACATCAATACAAGTTGAAGGATTAGGTTGAGTATCATTATTTCTGAGAAGTCTGAAATCAGTAGAAGCTGGGAGGAAGAATCTATTTCTTAACCTATTAGCATAAATCTAACTTAATCCCTAAGCAAACAGAAACCCTTGTCTACTGAATCAATTTAAGTTTTATAGTAAACGGGTGAGGCTGTCCATTAAGTAAGTAATGAATTCTTGCTGCAATAATCAGTCAATCAAGGAATATATGGTTCTGTCATGGTATTAAATTAGGAAATCTTGTATTAGGCCAGAACTAAGTCTAGATCAGTGGGTTTCAAACTCTGCTCATTCAATTCTTGGGGATCTCTTTGAGGCATCCCAAGTCCAGGGAAGAGAAAAAGGCCAAAGGGAGGCTGAAGGCAAGGCTTAGCCCCCTTCTTATTCACATCACTCAGAGCTGTTCTGCTTTCACTGTTTCATACTTTGGTTTTCACATGCAGTATATTTTTCGAGAGTCATGTCAAAAATATTATATATCCAACAACTAGTATGCACAAACCATTATCTATATGCTAACAGAAAGAGACACCATATCCACTCTCAAAGAACCTACAAAAAGTTGATATGAATGTGTACACATATGCATTAAGCTGAAAATAGTTTACAAGGCAATTTATCACAGTTGAATGAAAAACATTTGAAGAAGAGCGTCTTTCAGAGATGAGCTGGATTTGAAGATTGTGAGAGACATAGATTAGCAAACAATTAGAAGAAAACTTTTTCTAGGCAGGGAAAGGCAAACAAGCAGAGCTTAGATTAGAGTAGAAGTTAAAAGTGGATTGGGAGGGTCATAACCAAGAGACAAGAAAGAATGAATCAGAGTCTTGGAGGACGATTTTATGTAAGTGGTGAGATAGAAGAGATGGAATAGAGACAGGAATATAAGAAAGGTATGACCTCTGTTCTTGAGAAGCACACACTAATGAAATAGATTTATAATAGTTAAAAAAAAAAAAAAAGGAAAGGAAACCTATTAGTGAATGAAATGTATGGTCCTTACTTTTCCAGGAATGAAGAAAGATTGCATTAAGTTACTCCAACTCTCCCACTTGAACCACCCTTAGTGGCCCAAAAGGAAATAGAAAATGGTCTGTTATGATTAGTGGTTCCAAAGAGAGACAAGGGTGAGAATTCTTATAAAGAAAGCTTTACTCAACCTAAGACCCTTGCTCTCCATCTTGGAGAATCATGCTGTAAGAAATGGAATGAGTCAGACCTGAGTGCTTCTCCACAGTGTAATTCACCGATGGTGATTAGAACAGAAAGCTGACTGTAGGCTTTCCCACACTCACTACCTTCATAGGGCTTCTCTCCATTGTGAATTCTCTGATGCACAACAAGCTGTGAACTGTTACTAATGACTTTCCCATAATCATTGCATTTATAAGGTTTCTCCCCAGATGGATTCAATGATGTACCCTAAGGTTGACTCTATAACTGAAGACATTCCCATACCCATTATATTTATGGGATTTCTCACCAGTGTTAACTTTCTGACATATAATGAGGTTTGAGACTTGATTCTATATTTGCCACATTTATAGCGCTTTTTGCTTGTGTCAAGTTTGTGACATAAAATAAGACATTTACTCAGACTGAATGCCTTGCCACAACACATTCTAAACGTCTCTGACGTGAATTTGCTCATCGTCAATAAATCGAGAGTTCTGATGAAAGGCTTTTCCACACTGCCTACATTTATGTGCTTGTTCCCAGTGTGGAGGCTCTGATGTCAAATAAGACATTTACTCTGACTGAAGGCCTTACTACGTTCATTACGCTCATAAGGCTTCTTCTCAGTGTGGATTCTCTGATGGTCGATGAGGTTTCTATTGGAACAGAGAACTTTTCCCAAAAAATTCATTTATCCAGCATATTAGGAAAGTTTATAAGGTGCTTTTGAAGCAGAAAAGTTGTAAAGGTAATGGTATCAAGTTTTTACCAAAACTTTTTATATTCATACTAATAACGGTCTAATTTTTCTCCTAATTATTTAATTTCTTTTCTCAATTGTCTTGTGACTTTGGTTAGGTAACATTTTTGTGCATTCATGATAGTTTAACGTCATCCTTTCTACATCTCACTTATAAATCCTTCTCTCTACTAGTGTCTTCTAATCTGAGCTTCTGAGAAGGAGGATAATAAAGCTCATGGAGAGCAAAGGAGAAAGGATGATTCTAAGTCAGAGAGGGATGATTGACAGAAGCTTAGGAAGAGAAGGAGTTTGTGAGTATGACAACACCAGGAAGGGCTTTCTAGGCATGAGTAAAATCACAAAAATATTATATGGCACACTGACACATGAGCATCAATGAATTTTAAATTGAATCAAAACTGAGATGTTTTAGGTAATGATATTCTAGTATACTAGGCATGGGTATGTGCATAACCTAAATAAGCATGAAATTAAACCCAGTCTGCATGGGGTCACCAAATCAACTGTTTTGAATAAATCGAGAAATCAATTCAGTGAGAAGACCATTTTTTTTCACTGAACTGATGGATAGTTTATTTCTACACCAACAAATCATCTGATGAGGCTAATGTGATCCTAACTAGTCACAGTGTATCAAATGGAGCATCCAGTTTGGATGGGATTCAACCCTTTTTTCTTAAAATAATTGCACCGACAACTTAGAAATTGTTTTTGCCATCTCAAAAACATACAGTGAACTAAGCAATACAAAACAAAAACGCTCAACTTATCTCCTGAATAAATTGACTTACATCACGATCAATCCCCTTTATGCATAGGGCAGGGTTCAGAGGAAGGTGACAGGTATTTATATGCTGAAAGAATTCTTCTAGTCTGCCAATCTCTTTCTTTAGTACCTCCTGTAAAAAATGATCAGAAAAACTGTAAAGAACTTGGCTTTCCTTCAAGTTATAATTTTCTTCTATTGATTAAATCAACTCTCTAATTCCGGGGTTGCACACTTGCATGTTTTGGGGTCAGGTAGCTGATGTAGCTACATATAAGGAGACAGTGGGCTAAAGACAATGGGGAGTTTTGGCAGAAATGGGGAATAAAGGGAGTGTGCCCAATCTAAAGGACTTTAAATTCAATTATAAACAAAACCAAAGCAAAGCACTGTTCTGTTCAAACAAAACACAATGGATTCGACTTGACCTGTGGCCCACTAACTTGCAATACTTTCTTTAAGTAATTATTAACATGATCCATTTCTGATAATTTCCCGAAATCTTAGTTTGTAGCTCTCAAGATTTAGACTTAATAGTACATTTTAGGAAAAAAATTCACATATATTAGGAGCAATGACAAAAAATTATAATTGCAGATAATAGATAATTGTCAGAAACAGTAATATATGTGAACAAATAGTTTACTAAATGCCAATGAGTTTATTTCTGATACTTGACTCACTTCCTTCCATTGTCCTCTACACCTGTGGAAGGTCTGAGACCACAAACAACGCCTTTAGAATTGTGCATCCTCTGACAAAAAGAGGGTGAAAACAACAATAATTTGAAACAAGATAATAATAATAATTCAAAATAAAAAAAGCTCCTTTTAGTCGACTTTTGAAAACTCTTTAAGCCCAATTCTAAAAATGAGGATATCAGATTAATAATGTTAATGAACTCTTAAGAATTTCTTAGCTCTTATTCCTGGCTCTGGAATCTAGCAGAATCTAGATAGAATCTACTGCTCCCAGAATCCCGAAGAGCAAGGTGAGGCAAAATCCACTATGGCACTCTCTCTGTCTGTTCTCCTCTGCCTCATCTAGACCTGGATTTGCCTGAGAAATATCATGGAGGGGACTCGCTGTTCTTTTTGTTTAACTAAAATCCCTTCATTTCATATGGTTAGGTTTAATTAGTGTTTATTTAAAAAAATGGAAAAAAATAGCTACCAGGATTGTAAACTGTGAGAAATTACAAATGCTTCTCTCACTTCTTTCTTTTTCTCTTCCTATTTTCACGTGAGGAGGTGTTATTAGAAAAGCAGCCAGTCAAGGTGAGAGACATACATTTATTTGTGACAATAATGTCAATATCATTCTGGAATTTGATGAAAATGGTTAAAAAGGCACCAGAATTATTTAACTGTTGTATACATCTTAAATATGTGAGAGATTTTAAAACATAAGAAATAAAGACCAAACTTAGAAACAAATTTTGTAAATTTTAAACTAACTTGATTTGCTTTCAACCTTTTGTTTACCACTAGAAAATAATTACTGCATTTGCAGAAATATGGAGAAATTATGGATTTTTTTTTGCATTGCTCATCACGTTACGTGCCTTAAGGCTCTTCTGTGTATCCAGAGTTTATATGTTTCCCATTTAAAAATAAATTCCATGCTCACACTTTTTATTTTCCATGTTCTCCTAGGTAGATAAAGTAGCATAGCTTCTGCCATTTCTATCAAATGAAATGACTTCCAGCAAGAAAAATCTTTGGCTGGGAAAGAATTCTGGAACACTTTGCCTTTTACTATCTTCATAATATTTTATTGAAAACTCTTGTTGATTTTAGTCAGTGGGTGGAGAGAAACTATGAGCTCCCTTGAGGGCAAGATTCACGTTTTAGTCATCTTTCTCTCCTTACCTCCTAGTCTGCAGTGGGAACTTAATTGTTATTGAGTGGTGTTCTTAATATAATGAGTGAATGTATCTCCCTGCATCTAGAATGTGGGACTCAAGAGAAACTACTTAATGGTCTATACCAGTGAAGGGAACTAGTGATGCAGGTAATTTAAAAGAACAAATGTTGTTCCATTAGATAAAAAAAAAAAAAAGTATTGCCAGGTCCATTACCATAATCAACGATGAAAGAGGCACAATATTTTGACTATCATCTTACCATAAAAGTATTACTATCCACACCACTATTGATTTGTTTCATTTAATTTTATTTGCTGTGGTAAAAAAAGGTCTTTAAAAATGTGACTTTGATTAGTGCAATGTTAGAAAAATCTAGACCTAGATTTTGTATCTTGGACAAGGGTGTCCTAAAAAGTCCCCTCATATATTTCTCCTATGAGTCTGAGTTGTGCTGCCATCTTGAAGAAATTACTTCAACTGGCCTTTCTAGTCAAAGTACTTTTAAGTTGGACCCTTCTTGTCAGGTACTCTCTGGATGATACATGACTACTTAGATCAAAAAAACCATGTCCTGGCGATAGGCATTAGCACTAACTTTAGGACAGCAAATTGAAAAACAACTTGATTAAAGTAATTGATCTACGTGTCATATAACTAAGTGTAGTCAAGAAATTTGCTTTCTAACCTATGAAATTAAAACTTGATTGCACCAAAAACTTAAAAAAAAAAACCTTTACCACATGAAGATTGATTTCTCAACAAACCTGTCTTTGAGGGTCACTGGCAGACTTGACTTTTTCCCCAATGTCTCCCAGAATTTTGATAAGTTTCTTCTCCTTGGAAAACTCATCACTCAAGGCTTTCCCTGCACAGAATTGGAGAGCAGCCAACAGCTTCTGATACCAGCTTTTAAAATAAGCTTCATTCTGTGCATCCTTTAGCAGCCTGAAGGGAAGAGAGAAAAAGAATTCTTGTATCTAAAGCTGATTTTTTTAACCGCCTCCAGCAGGAACAATAAGTGCATTTCAGACTAATCCGTATTTGGTGGCTTTGGGGAGTTTAACAGTCTAGGATGGGGGAAAATGTTGTTTATTTGTTTTGGCAGTCAAGTTCCATCTGATAGCTAATGAGATTCCAAGAATGAAGAATCAATAAGAAACCTGCTTTTTCTCATTTCAATTCACAATGCACTTTTTATTCTTTCAGACTTAATTCTGTAACAAATACCTATCTTAAGAACATATTTTTGACTTCTTATTAAAATATGGACAAAGAATTTTAGAAATAGTATTAATAAGCGAATACACCATATTGAAACTCAACCATCAACCCCGATTTTTTCTGCTTTTCTTCAAAAGATAATGTCCCCATACTGTCACATACCTATATATCGTTCTTTCTTCCAGCACCTTCCCTTGATTACATAGAGGAAGATATTATAAAGGCAAGAGCATGGTTTTTGTTTCCAGGCATTTCTGGATTCAAATCCTAGCCCTACAACTTACAAGTAACTTAGGCCAATTACTTAACCAGGCTGAGATTTTATTTCTTTACTTTAAAATAAAGTTATAGAGGCGTATAGAACAGAGAATGAACTGATGCATTTGAAAGGGCTTAGTACAATGTATATACTAGTCAGTCAAACAACATTACTTCATCTGTGTCTTGCAGCCTCCCCAGGTCAACTTTTGTCATTGCCTGGCAGTCTGCTCATGTCACGAACATGGGAGGCATAGAACATAGGAAAGTAAGAATGCTTTGCTAGGTAATGCAGCAGTGACAAATATTTGATTACTCTGTCTGCCATGTGACAATTTCTATTGCCTTGAAACTAATTCCAATATGCCTACTTTACTTTCTATTATGCCCTCAAACATAAAATAGAATAAAAGAGATTAATTCCTTTGAATGTTAACCTCTCTCTGATTGATTCTTTTAATCTTAACTTGTCTCCAGTCTTCTCTTCCTCTGAAAAAAAATTAGCATTCAATGAACTAGAAGAAAATTATTGTGAGAACTGAATACTTGGGGGGGGGGGGGGGGGGGGAAGAAGATTAAATGCACAGCAGCCAAAAAATATACAGATGAGTTTCATTCTACATTCCTAATCTTGCATGTCTGACCAGTATATATTATGTTACAGAGACTCTAACAAGCACATTATTTTTATTTACTCTGTTTTCTGTTTGTACACATTAACTAATTGAATGAACCTGTATATTTTTTTCAGACGAAGGCTTGCTCCCTTGTTATTGTTATGAAGCCAACTTATCTTCTAGCCCCTCTTTTACTTTCTCAAAGGAACTATTTACTTTTGGAAAGCATTTTAAAGAAAAACTCAAGAGGCTAAAGATGTGTCAACAGAAAAACATAATCCATTTTTTGGGTTATTTTCACTGTAAGAAGAATAGAAGAGAATGAGAAGTTTTCCCACCCACATCTATGGTGAGATTTTAAAATGTCAGACACACAACAAACGAATCAAGTCATTATTTGGAGGCTCTAAGAAAATGAGTGTTGTGTGAGTGTGAATTGGAAAGCTGCAAGTACAAGGACAAACATGCAGAATTTCAAGATATTTTATGTAGAATTGTATACCTCAGATTCTCACAGTATTTTGAGGACTGTAGTAATATACCATTTTATAGTCTACTTGGGTTTCAGCGAGATAGGGAGTTGTTGTGTAGTGTACTTGTATATCCCATAGCGAGGCTTGTGAGCATTTTCCTACCCTTGAAATACTGAATCACTTGTTTTTTAAGATATTTAAACCTGTTCTGGTACATAAAAATATCTCTATAACCACCCGACTGCTATATACACAACAAAAGGAAAAGTTATTCTGTATAGAGGAAGTAATTTTTTTTTTTTGAGGAAGATTTACCCTGAGCTAACATCGGCTGCCAATCATCCTCTTTTTGCTGAGGAAGCCTGGCTCTGAGCTAACATCTGTGCCCATGTTCCTCTACTTTATATGTGGGATGCCTGCCACAGCATGTCTTGCCAAGTGGTGTGTATGTCCGCACCCAGGATCCAAACTGGTAAACCCTGGGCTGCCAAAGTGGAACGTGCGAACTTAACCGCTGCACCACTGGGCCAGCCCAGACAAAGTCATTTTTTCACTAAGTAATTAAAGAAAAGATATATTTTAGGGGTGGGGTCATAGGAACTGTCAGAATTATATAATTTGTATTCATAATACTCTTAATTTTTACTCCATTGGAAATGCATTTGCTTCTCTCATGAGCAGCTGATTCAAAGAGGAAAAACTCAGTTTGATTCCTTGCTCAAAATAAAACAGCACAGGGTAGACTTGCAGAGCGAATATGTGACTGTGTTCTAAAAAATATAAAAGAGAGGAAACCTCAGTGTATTCTGTTGTGATTGTTTTCCTTGTAGGATACGCCTCATTCAAACCCTGCATCCCTGCCAAGATGACACGCTCTCCTGGTGAGATCTGGTTCAAACTCGACGGCTTTTTACTTGACTTGTAAAGAGTTTGTTTTTACACATTGAAAATTGAAATCACAGAGTGTTAGAGATGACCACGAGAGGTCAATTAGTCTGTCCCTGTGTCCTTAGGCACAGTCACTTTAACTGACGAGAAATTAACATGTCCTTTAATTTTACACAACTGCAGAGAGAGTTGGACTATACAGGTTTGGGTGGAGGGTCACTCAGTTCTGCGACAATGACCTTCACTGCAAGGAAGTGTAAACCCCTCACGCCCACGCTGTTAGTTTTCACCCATTGTCTCCATTTGTAAAACTGTAGAAAACAGCTGGCTCCTCTCCCTTGAACATTACAGAAACCCTTTTCAGAACTTGTTGTCAGCTAGGAGAAGCAGTATTGCTTATGCCAAATAAAATGTTTCTTATTTTTTCTTTTTAAAGTTCAGGTCAAGGGACTGAGTAGTATTGAGTAAGCCTTGGTGTTGAAAGATCTAGCTTTTAAGATGCAGGCAATGCGAGCGGGTACAAACTGTGAGGTAAATCTCAACATGCCAGATACCTGTTTATCCTAATGTCTGCGAGATCCAGGGATGATCAATTTGATATTATTTTGTACACGTCTTATAGACTGTAAATAATGACAACAATAAAATGAGGATAAATGCATAAAACCTAGTTGATTAAAGGTTTTGACAGTGTTATGTATGAGAGGCTAAAAGCAAAAAGAGAAGGAAACATAACCCAGGTGACTGGGCACATTTGTTATAGGATATAATGAAGGTATTTGCCTAAATTAAGGGAATCATGGTGGACTCAGACCTAAGATAGTCACAAACTCCAGTTAGCATGAAATGGAGATTTTCCTCAGAAATTAGCGCTTTTCTCTATTTCTTCATGCACATAGCCTCTTCTGGTACCACAGTGAGTGACTCGTTAGAGCCACAGGAAAAGTACAGATGGTTCTCATTTCATCAGTCTACCAGCAGGACAGAACAAAGCAATCACATCATCCCAGCCCTCCTTGCCTCATAACCCCCTTCAGTGTAGGTCTTAATTTTAGTTCTCAACAGCAACATCCCATATCTTAGGGGATGCCTTAAATTTTTACCCACTTGTGTATTTCCTGTGAGTGAAGAGGGGACAAAACATTCTCACAACATCAGAAAACTGAACTACACAATGAAGACGAGCGATTTCAGGTTACTCCAGGACCACCCCTTCCCATTTCCTCCTGTGTTTGCTGCTACTTTACGTGGGGCAAGGTGCGTGGCTCAATAGATGACCAGTTTTTATGAGCACATGTGATTTTAGAATGTGACTTCTTCAAGTGTATTTATAACCCTGGGACATATCAAGGCTGAAATCTAATAATTTTTTTTTTTAAAGATTTTATTTTTCCTTTTTCTCCCCAAAGCCCCCCAGTACATAGTTGTATATTCTTCCTTGTGGGTCCTTCTAGTTGTGGCATGTGGGACGCTGCCTCAGCGTGGTCTGATGAGCAGTGCCATGTCCGCGCCCAGGATTCGAACCAACGAAACACTGGGCCGCCTGCAGCGGAGCGCGCGAACTTAACCACTCGGCCACGGGGCCAGCCCCTGAAATCTAATAATTTATATGGAATTATTAATTTTAAGATGTCAATAGTGTTGACGCCTTTACTTTACTTCTCAGTGGTTAAGAGATTTATTTAAAATTTCCCTAAACTGAGGAACTTGACACATTTCAGTCTTTGCAAAGATAACTGTTTCTTATGACTAATTCATTGAATATTGATTTGCTCTTTCAGAAATATAACACTAAACTTCTATTGAATTTTGCATGTAAGGAACATTATAGGGGCCAAGTCTGTAGATATATAATTTCCAATCAATAGGTATTTTTCAAGATGCATTTGTCAATAAACCATTTTGTAACAACTCAAATATAAAACTATTAAAAGGGAATAAATTCAGAAAATAATAAAATTTATACTCTAGGAATTGTATCCATTTTTAGAACACTTAAAATACATGAGAGGGGGCTGTAAGGTCTACAGGTGACTGAATTTTATCTCCATACCATGATTTATGTATCTAATATTTATTACTGCTTTGAAAATAATCTCTTTGAAAAAATTTCACATATATTCATACTTAATGATGCTCTCATTGTGCTCACACTATGTGGTAGATTTGATTATTGTTCCCAATGCTATGCTTTCTCCTGTGAAGAAGATTATAGATCTATGCTCTTTGCCCTGTGACTTCCAGTGCCTTCCGATAGGCACAGTCTACTTCTCCACACCTTGTCAGGGTTGGCCATGTGACTTGCTTTGGCCAATGGGATGTGACTAGATGAAATGTGTGGCCCATGTCCATGCAGATGCCTTAAATATGCTATCATGGATTGATTTCACCTCTTGTACTTGTGCTTTCTGCCATGAGAATGGCATTCACAGCTGGAGGCTGTCCTTCTGTCCAGCAGTGAGAAGACAATGTGGAGTAGAGCTGAGCATTGCTGTGTGGAGTCCAGTGGAGCCAAACAGAACTACAGCAAGTCTGCAGCCCATGTGCTGCAGGAATGAGAAATAAATACTTGTTGCTGTAAGCCACTGAAACTTTGGGGCTCCTTGTTGCTATGGTAAAAACTAACCATAGAACACACCAAGCTTTATATTCTTTCTTTTTTCCTTTTCTTTGTTTTGTTTTCATTTGTTTGTTTGTATTGCCTTTAGAAAGGGAGCATATTTTTTAAATATCCCCAATGTTAGCCCTGAGGATATTTTGGGGCAAACCTAATTACTGAAAATAAATAAAAGTCATCTGGAGCCAAGTCTGGTGAATTAGATGAGTGATAAATTTGAGTATATTATTTCAGATCAAAAAGACTATAAAAGTAATAAAAATGGCTTTCTTTTATGGATCATAAAAAAACCCAAAGGGTATTTCAAAAATGATTTGATCCGGCTCATTTGGATGTGTATATTCTGTTATACTGCTGAAATTTTAGCATTATTTTATTACTACTAACATACTTTTTGACTCATTTAAAAGTGTGAATAGGCCTATGTACCATCTGTTGCTTTGTCCAGCCAAGTGTTTGAGTATCTAATAGGAGATTCTCTCTGGGTGAAAATGCTGTACTAATGAGTGCAATAGGGCAATGGCAAGATTTTTTAGGGCTTTTATAACACAAGACTAGACAAAGGACATGATCACTGAGAGCAGTGAGGGAGACAGTACATGTAGCTGCTCTGGGAAACTAAAAGCTCTGCTCTAATGGAAACAGCTGGAAGACTGAAATGCCTGATTAGGGAGGGACTAACGGCTTTGGACGAGGAAGCATCTATATCAGCATGTTGAGTGGAAATTCCCTTGTTGCCCTGGAGTTAGCTACCTAAGATTAAAGAAAAAAGACAACAGATATCCTATACTTTAAGAATGGCCAAAGAAACAACTGGAGGTCATACAACTCTTCAAGGATTATTGGGAGATGGGATAAATGGCTATGGCACACCAAGTGTTATCTCCCCTACTGGACCTTAGTATATATTTGCAGGTGGAAGTGAAGGAGAGGGGTGTTTGAGAGTCATGAGTTATCAGCCTAAAGAGAAATAGAGTGGTTCCACCATGTCCACTTCTCCCTGCAAAGTCCAGTGAGGAAGGAAGCTAAAGGAGAGCCATTTATTCTGGTGTATGTCAGAATGGGAAACTGTCACCTCATTCCTAGGTTAGATTTCTGCTCTGAAAGAGTGTTTGTTGGTTTTCCCTGGGCTTATGTGAATAGGAAGAAAATGCAAGGGCAGGATGGAGAGAAGAGATAGCAAAGGAGCAGCCTGCATTCCTGCACCCTAACTGTTGGGCAAACCAAGGATGTGTGAGTTTCTCAAGTTTCAAATAAACACATGGAAGGTAATTATATGTGATCCTCTCCTTGTGTAGGAAAGGGTTGAGCCAAAGCCAGATCTCCTTTTGGGAAAGTCCTGCAAGGCTGCCCGAAGAATTCACCCACATGAGGTAGCCACCTTTGACAGTAAACCCACACAGGGCCTTGATGGAAAACCAGAGACCACAGACAGGGATTGCAATCGCTTGCCCCATCAAGTGTGAGGGTCACTTTTCTCTCTTTTCCTCCCTACTCCAAGATCAAGAGAAGTTAGAACTAGAAGAGAGAGACGAGAAGAGGAGTGAAGCAGTAGATCATACCCTCTACTCACTGCTGGTCTCTCAAGCTAAAGCTTGGCTGGCACTGGAGAATGGGGAGGAGGCATGTGTCAAATTGGAGAATAAAATGAAGTTTTAAATTGGACACAACTGGTGGGAGTTTTTTGATATTTAAAAGTGACCAAGAAACTATGGAATCTACTCTGGTTTTAATGAGGGAATGTGAAAGGGCAAAGGTAGTATTTTAAAAATAATGAAAACTTTTATTGGTGACTTACCAAGCTCAGTCAGTTTAAAGAAAACTAGACAAGACAATTAAAAATCTGAGTCAGTTCAGGAAGAAACACAGCTTCAGGAAATGCACTGATTGCACCGCACAAGAGAAAAAGCCTCAAAATGCAGCATGAGGACTGGAGGTTCTTGCCCCAAAGCTCTTAAGAGAGTTTGCTGAGATTTTTCTTTTCGCATTTTTGTCTCCTTTCTGCTGCTCACTGCTCTTAGAGAGCAGTGCCCATTTTGGCTTTGTTTGCGGATGATCATTACTAAGCACACAATTATCTTCAAGAAATAAAACTTGCTTCTTCAGCAATAGGTTATTAACACTGCATATATGTGGATATATGGGTATATATTTATGACTGGTTAATAGTTTATCATCATATTTAAATAAAATCTTTAATAGATATGACTGGTCACATATTTAATTATAAGCTTAAATAGTATTTTTCTGAATGAAAATTAGACGATTAGGTCTAATAGATGGTACCCAGTTCACATAAACACTTGTAATCAGGATTACTGTTATACAGCAGCATTGATCTCTTAGGATCATCTAAGGAAATATGAAGGAAAAAACGACGATGAGCAGATAAGTTCCCCTGAATAGGTTCCTGAATCTCTAATGAGGAATCAGAGCTCTTTCCACTCATCTTGCTGAGGGGCGTGGTCAATGTGGGAGCTACAGGTAAATAAATAAAACCCCTTCCAATCCACTCACATGTGCTCATATGTTCACATGTTAAATATACTGAATAATGTGATTTAAGAGGGGAAACTCTGTTCTCCTCTTCCCACTCCAACACACGCTTACTGCTTTAGTGTAAGTTATGTTATTCAAATCATTTTCCTAAATTAAGCACCGAGCTGTGAATAGCTGTTAGTGATCTCTCTCAGCCTCCGCTATTTTACTCCATACGTGCTTATTAATCCTGAAACAAAACAAAACAGGTGGATTCTAGCCCTGGGCACACTTTGGCAGAGAGAGCTATCTACGAGACCCTCCTGTACTACATCTCCTGTTTCTCACATTCTGGTTTTCTCCCTTTCCTCATCCCCAAGAATCCCGCTGCTTCTGCAGCTCTTCCTTTGCCAAAAACTCCACCGAGCTCTGCTCTGGGCTCCTAAGTAGTCCTTGTCCTTCTCACTCCAGTCAAACATGTCTCTCTCACTGTAAATGACACTCTATTCTCCAAGAACAATCTTACATGAGCTTGGAGCTGAATGACACTTTGAGATAATCTCTCCCACTCCTCACTTTCATTAGTTGAGGAAACTAAAAGATTAAGGGGCTTGCCTAAGGTCCAATGACTAGAACCCGGAGTTCTTAACTACTGCTCTAGGCTCTTCCCACAGTACCATATTCTGTTATGGACTGAATGTTTGTGTCATCCCAAAATTTGTATGTTGAAGCCCTAATTCCCAATGTGATGATATTGGAATGTGGGATCTTTGGGAGATGATTTAGTTTAGAAAAGATCATGAGAGTGGGGCCCCCACAGAGGGATTCATGCCCTTATACTGAAGGGCATTTCAGTATACTGAAAGCTCTGAAGCTCTTGGCTCTCTCTGCCATGTGAGGACACAGTGAGAGACGTCCAGCATCCGTCTGCAAGCCAGGAAGAGGGCCCTCATGAGGAAACAGACTTGACTGGCACCTTGATCTTGGACTTCTCAGCCTCCAGAACCGTGAGAAATAAATTCCTGTTGTTTAGGACACACGGTCTATGTTATTCTTTTTATTGCAGTCCGAGCTGACTAACACAGTGTTCTAAAAATCATTAGGAGAAAATTTGGAAGACAGCTTTCTACTTGTATCACCTCTGGCAAGAAACTTAATGCTTTAGCTCTTCACTTTCCTAGTTTGTAAAATGCTGGAGTTGGCAAGGTTCAGTAAACTACCTTCCAGCTCTAGGGCTCTATAGTTTTAATTCTTAATAAATTTATCAAGCATTTACTCTATGCCAGTTATTTTCCAAGCATTTTCCATAGCTGTGTTAGGTAATCCTCACATTTGCTCCAGGTAATATGATTCCTTCCATCTCACAGACAAGGATATTATGGTTTATAGAGTTCAAGTAACGTGCCAAAAGTCACACAATCAGTAGACTAGGGATTCAAATTCAAGCTTGTCTGACGCCAAAGCCCTCGCTCTTCACCATCATTATGAACCATCTCCTGGTATCCTGACACAAGTGCCAGCTGATGAAATAGCCTGAGACAAATATGCAGTTTAGAAACACTTTTTTGCCACTTTTATACTGTGTTTTTCTCTAATCTCTTTCTCTTGCTTCCTGTTTCCTAACCCTCAGAAGTCTCATGCTCTCCAGATTGCCTTCTTTCTTTCCAAATCTCCTTATTTCATTTTGTGCTGCTATCTAAAAACACCCTGCCGAAACTCCACCAAAAAAATAACAATAATACTTTCCTTTCTTCTTTTAATATTTTTTTGAATTTTCAAAGGAAAGCTTGTTAACCTAAATATATTTTTGTGTGAAATATTTATAAGCAAGAATACTTGTCTCTCTCTACTTAAGCTAAAAAAATAAAATATATGGGATCTACTTTATAATGCAAATCATACACTTGACTCACTTCTTCTCCATCCTTCCTCACTTTAGAAAGTGACCACCACCACAGTGTCGAAGGGTCTGGCTGCCTATGGTTTATTTAGACAAGTGGGAGCGCTGGGTTGGGCTAGGAGAGTGGAGAGAGAAGTTGCTGAATTGAAAGTAACACCCTGATTGCATTTGGGAACAGAGGAATCCTGGTGAACTGTGCACACACAACAGATGTGTCTTGCGCTACCCACCTTAACCGGGCCTGTGGTTCTGAATAACTCCAAGTTGTGCTAGAAGAGAAATGGGGAGCCACTAATATCAAGCACCATAACAAAATAAATTCTGCTTGACATATAATTAACGCTCAAATCATGCTCGTGGAATTTTAAATTAGTCCAACAGATGACTACATTTTCCCTTACTTGCTCCTTGAAAATAAGGTTCTGAATTGAGTTCCCAACTCAGCCTTTTTTTCTTTTTCCTTTTTTCCCCCTGAAAACATGTACAGTTACTTGAAAGGTAGTATAAGCATCTTTTTCATGAAGTTTCCTTAACAAAATTTCTTTTAACAGCAAGGCAATTCCTTTGCTACGTGAATGTTTCATAGGAATAGCAACCTAACAATAAAAATCCTCTTTACCCCTCAGCCTTTTGTTCTTGCAGAACCCTCAGGTGAAAGCCGGATAACCATCATATTGCGCAGTGAACAGTTCATGCCTTTGAACACAGCCGGAGAGGCAGGTTTACAGGTATAAGGCAAAGCTGGCTTTGAAATTCCTAGTTTCCCCAGAACCTCAGTTTCAAATCACAGCTTGGGCAGCTGCTTCACCCTTCATCCTTCACAGTCACAAATAGCGAGGTTTATTCTGTGAGGATATTAAAGGTTCCCTGGGATGTTATCCACAAGATTTGGAGCTGTGTTTGATGTCCTGAGAAAATTTCTGGGACATTCTTGCTCACTGTCATGAAATAGCATGTCCCCTGAAGTCGGCTAGCAGGGTTTAATCCCATTCCTTTTAGAAATTCGATAAAGACTTAGTGTTTTATGAGACCTTACAATCTACAATCTTACAATCTTACAATCTCTAAAATCTAGCTAATTTTCTTTTGACTTATGTGATGTTACTGTTGTTGTTCAGGTTGTATTTGCCAGGCAGGGGTAATTGTCCTGCCCGCTATACCATATGAATGTAGAAAGAGTACTGGGCATATTCCATTTCCAATGCTCTCTGTATGACTGACTGCACAAGTAACTTAGCAGTTCCAACCTTAGTCTTTCCATTATCAAGTGATGATAATAATGTCTGTCCTATCATCAAATCTATGTTTCTGTTATGGACCGAACTGTGTCCCCCAAAATTCATATGTTGAAGCCCTAAGCCCCAATGGGACTGTATTTGGAGATAGGCCTTTAAGGAGGTAATTAAGATTACATGAAGTTGTAAGGGTGGGGACTAATCCGATAGGACTAGGGTCTGTATAAGAAGAGAAAGAGAAATCAGGAGAGTGTGCACACAGAAAAAAGGCAATGTGAGGAACTAGCAAGAAGGTGGGCTGTCTATAAGCCAGGAAGAGAAGCCTTACCAGCAGCCAACCCTGCCCGCACCTTGATCTGGGACTTCTAGCATTCAGAACTAGGAGAAAATAGCTTTTTATTGTTTTAGCCACTTGAGTCTATGGTATTCTGTTATGGCAGCCCTAGCAGACTAATACAGTTTTCAATCTAGACCTCTTTTCGTGATCCAGACCTAAATGTTCATCTGTCTACAAGATACTACTCTTGGATTATCCTAAGGCATCTTAACCTTAACATGACATTTCATCATCATTCCCCCAATACACGCTTCTTTGCCTGAATTATTTATCTCCATGAATAGAACCACAAGCTTTCTATCACCCTAAACTAAAAAACTGAAAATGAGGCAGTCATTCACGATTTTTCTCTCACCTTCAACCCCAACATCAAATTTGTTACCATGTCCCATTAGGTTTACCATCTAAATAGCTCTCAGATCTAATTTCTTCTCTCTGCCCCCACCGGCAAAATTTGAGGCCTTAATTTGTTGCCAGTATTACTGGAATCTACTGGTACTTGATTTTCCCACCAATTGCATTTTCATTTTTTTTCTCCCTCAAATCAGTTCTCTTAGTCTAATGAAGTTCTGTTCTAGTGATTAAAATCCATATAGCCTTCAGGACAAAACATAAAATCCTCAGTGTAACATGCAGGGCACTTCATGATTTAGCTCCTGCACATCTTAAGGTCTTGTCTCTTATTCCCATTGATGTTCTTCTATTCCAGGCATGAAGTACTTCTTACAGTAACGCAATCTCCTCTGCTTCCTCAGGCTACAGTGCTTCTGCATTGCCTATCCCCCGTGTCTGCAATGATATTTCAATATGCCACCACCTGCTTATCCTTTAATGTTCAACTTAATTAGCACCTTTTCTAAAAGTCTTTCTTAGAGCTTTCCAATCTTGGGCGGGTGTTCAGCATTCTGCACTCTGTAGGGGTGAAGTACTTCCCTATATCTAGTATTATGCCACATACTTTATTTTTCTTTTAAAAATTGTCTTTTAATTGTTTTTTGTTTTCAATCTCTCTCCTACTAGACTTTAAATTCTTTAAGGTCAGGACTATGACTTTACACTTTTGTGACCTAACAGAGTTTCTGATTGTGACAGAGTAGACAGTCAAGGTTTATTAGATAAACAAATTGACTACTAAATAAATCCAGTCTTTCTAAAATTGGTTTCTCCTATTTATTGATTAAAATTTTAGAATATGAATCTGAACTAACTTATTAATAATTCCGGAAATATAGAATCTTATTAAATTATGCTTTCACATGCTCTTTCCTCTAATCTCCAAAAAGTTTAATATTATACATATATTTAAAATATATTTATTAACCTACACATTAATTAATATAAGAATTTTGAAACATTCCAAGAAGTTACTAGAGATTCTCCATCGTATTGTGATTTGAGGACTCAGATCACGGGGAAAAAATATTGGAGAGATTTTTCCTAAGTAAAAATAATTGCTTAATTAAATGAACATAGTTGAAGATGGTCAGACTGAAAGTCCATCGTTGGCAAAGTTCCATTAGTTAAATGCTAGGTAACCTGAAGAGCAGCTGTCCCACACAGCACTTTTCCATCAGATAAGTCATGTCATCTTAGAATTGAAATTTCCTGCATCTCAAAGGGAAAAAATTACAAATGTAAGAAAAAAGTGATGTGCTTATGAGAGAGAGTGTGTCTGTGTGGGAGAGTGGATCTATTTAGGTATGTAATCAGAGCATTTATTTCCAGAAATTTCCAAAAGCTTGTTGTAAGATGTTTTGATGGCTGCCAATAATGTTGATGCAAAAAAAAAGTCAGATCCTAAAATTTAGTCTTATTTAAGATGTTAGTAGTTATAATAATAAAAAAGATATATCTATCAAAATTAAAATGGTCTGTAACAACTCACGGGTAGGTTTTATCCCTATTGCTATTTTTGTTTTCGGTCCTCTTTGAAAACAAGTCGTTTCTACTTTGGACCACCAAATCATTGAGTCCCTTATGAGACTCTCTCTTCATTAATATCTTTTCAGAACAGTGTCAGGTGGCTTACTTTAATGAGACTGTCTCTGAAATCATCAGTGGAGGCTGGATGACAGTGCACAGAGGTCAGATAACTGAAATTGTTTTGGAATTAATTGGTTAGCAACTTTTTTTTCCTGATATACACATAAAAAAAGAACAAGTAGTTTACTGCTCACGTTCCTTAGAAGGTGACATTTACTCAGCCAGAATTTGAAAATTATTAATTTGAATTACAAATCAAATATTTACAGGTTCTATCTTCCCTAAAAGAGTATTTTCCTCTGTATTAGTACTTTACATTAGACAAATTCTATTTTCTTATTTTTATGCTTTAACTCTTTCTGTTCCCCTTTATTTCAATTAACAGCAGAACAAAATAACTGATTTATTTTAATGCTTTTTCTGACTACAGTGTAATGATTTTTATGTTCACAAATGGGGAAAGAGAGTAAGTTGATGAATTTTGCTCATTTCCTTTTCCAAAAATTCTGGAAAGGTGTAAACAGACAAATAATCCAGCAAGAGAAAGTCTATTGTTTTCGCATGGTAAATTCTGCTTCAAGATATCTTGCTTGTGGTCCCACTTCTCTTTCTTGGATTGGTAATACCACTGGTAATCAATTGAGAAGTTGCAATTTCAGTTTGAAGTCCTTCAAATATGGCTTCAAATGGGCTAAGAAGTCAGATATATCTGTGTTTATAACAAGGTTGGGCCATTTAATTGCTGTGTGACTTTTGGCCTCTGGCTTTACCTCTCTGAGCCTCAACAGCATCTAATGATTGCTGTGAGGATTAAATGTCATAATTTAGGAAAGCACCTAGTGAAATCCTGACCTTAATATCTGCTCAATAATAACAGTACTTGTTGTTCTTGCTATTCCTAGAAACATGCAGTTTGAATTATAACTCATATTTCTCTAGATTTCACAAATATTTTTTGGTTACAATGTGGCTCATTTTACAAAAGAAGATGTTTTTCCAAACATGACCTAATGGAAAAAACTTTTCTCAATCAGAGTAACTGCTAAGTTGAAGATATTTATTGTTTGAATGCTATTTAGCCAACACTCTCAGTTTAATAAAAACAATTAAGGAGCATGGTGGAGAGCTTTCTCAACTTTCAAGAGAAGTGTGCTTTTAAAGATATTCAAGTTCAGCATCTTCAGTTCATTTTATGTCACTGTTGAAAGCAGTAGCAAAACAACCACTACAATAACAAAGAGGCCAAACACATAATAATAATAACAACAGCAATAATTTAAGTCAAAGCACCAATATAAGAACAATAATGTAAGTGATTCAGCAGGAACTCCAAAGTAGTCATTATTATTGTCACCCAGCGAAGTCCCTAAAAGATTTTCCATGTCTAATGCTTTGTTCTTAAGTTGTACTTGCTTTTAGGAACTAAGGCAGAACATTGTCAGTGTAGAACCAGTCCAAATCAGAAAGGTCCAAGATGGTGATGGGGTGCCATGTGCAAAAGGAAATGTGTGTAAAAGGTGCCATGTGCAAAACAGGCTGTGTACAAATGGAAACATGTGCAAAAGGTGCTGTATGCAAGGAGGGAAGATCTGCGCATGCCCCCAATGTCCCTGCCCCCTAGTGATGACGTGGAGACACCTCCCCTTTCATATCCCTTAGGAACCCTGCTCACCTTCCCTTTGGAGAGAAGGTGTTTTAGGGCATGAGCTCTGTCTCCTCCATTGGTTGATCAATGAATAAATTTTCCTGTCTGCTATTCCCAACCCAGTCTCACTCTATTGGTATGAACGACCGCAAGCAAAAGGACCCACTTGTGGGTCACAGGTCCCTTAGGGTTCGGTAACACAATTTGGCGACCCAGATAGAATCAAAATGGTTGCTGGCTCCTCTCTTTGATTCTGGCCTCTTGGCTCCCAACAGGTGAAGCAATGAGTTCTGGCAGCACATCTGGGCTGACTCACCTATGTTGCCAAAGGCTTGAGGATGGGAGGGAAACCAGGACTGTCCTGACCGATGCTTGGCCTCCAGACTCTCCCCACTGACTTTTACTGAACCAGCACCTGCAGAGGCACTTAGACTTTTGTCTTCTATCACTTTGTTCGAGTCAAGGGGGATCTCCCGTGAGCCAACATAAAGTCTACCTTCAGTTTAGCATCAGAATAGCGTGTGTACACGCATGCAGGACTGAGGGAGAAGAGAGGCTTCTGCCCAGGAACAGACTGAGGGAAAGGAGAAGCCTTTCCCCAGGAATGGACTGAGGGAGCCCCTCTCCCCTGGAAAGGGCCAAGGGAGCCTCTCTCCCCAGGAACAGTTTCACTGGTCCCTTAAGGGAGCCAAGGACTGGTACCAGACCATGAGGGACAGACTGGATGAGGGATTAGGGATGTCTGATCACTCCGTATTACTATAGGAGTTGCCCAACCCTTGCAGTCAAACCTCACTGGGAGGTTTTGAGGTGAGGATGGAAGGAGGTAAGAACAACTGTTTGGAGGTTTTGTTTTGTCTTTGTCTTTTCACTAATCTTCTTCCATCAGGACTGGATGGGAATGACAGGCTTTGTCTAAAAGTGATTACATCTCTTATGCCTGATTGTATTTTAAATGATATTGTGGTGATAACTGTAAATGGTTAGATCATTAGATCAAGATAATCCGGGATAATTTAAAATTACAGTGGCCACTTAGGGGTTCCTTTGAGCCTCCAAAACTTGTACATTGGCTATTAAAAGGAGCATTCCAATTAGGTAAGATCATTTAAGAAGTGCACTTATTAAGTCATGGCTTTAAGGACACCCATGTAATCTACCTTGAAACGACGAGCCAACATGAGCCTCTCCCAGGGTTAACAAGACTCTGAAAGATTTTCTGGGAAACTGCTAGCCTTAAACAGTCAAGGGGAAACTAAAATTAAAAAATTAATGGAGTTGTTTAATGCTATCAGGAATAGTTATTATTTGTCCCAGCTGAAACTTGACAAGAATTTGAAAGGATTTAGTAACTTAGGATCAGAAATTTGGCCAATTAGAAGCCGATATTTAAAGTCTGACAGGAATTCTCTTTTAGGCTTTCCCCCCCTAAACTAAGATAAAACTATGTACCCAGAGGAAAAGAAGCAAATTTGGATAATGTAACTGGATGGGCATGTCAGTCCTTTGATAAGTAAGTAACCTACCCTGTTAATCTCAAAAATTTGTGACCTCTCTGGGACCTATTATCTAGGCCTTCCCAAATTCCTAAGACTGAAAGAAAGGGAAAAAAATGGGAAAAGAAGCTTTTGGAGACACAGACTGTTATGAAAGCACCCTTGCCCAAAAATCTAAGGAAAATTTTTGAAACAGAGACTGTAAAATCTTTGTTGCATCTATCTGTTGTTTATGTGTGTCTCCATATATGTTATATATGTGATATTTTTCTACCTCTGGATAGTATGGACAAAATTGAAAGCTCTATTTAATTGGTTTAAAGTAAATGCTTCTAGGGCCTGGCCCTGTGGCCGAGTGGTTAACTTCGTGCGCTCCACTGCAGGCAGCCCAGTGTTTCGTTGGTTCGGATCCTGGCTGTAAACATGGCACTGCTCATCAAACCACGCTGAGGCAGCATCCCACATGCCACAACTAGAAGGACCCACAACTAAGAATATACAACTATGTACCGGGGTGCTGTGGGGAGAAAAAGGAAAAAAATAAAATCTTTAAAGTAAATGCTTCTATAAATTATTCCTAAATGTAATAGAAACTAAACCAAATGTTTTTCAAGCTAACATGATGTAAATTAATCTTTGGTAAATGAAAGCTTATTTAAGTTAGTTGGTTTGATTGAAATAGGCATGTCTTTATAAAGTTATCAATATTGGACATGAAGTAGACACACGGCCTTTATTAGTTAAATAAGTTCATGTAATCTCCATTATAAAACTGGTTAGCAAAAATAATAACTTAAAATGATAGCTAATTTTGTCTAATGTCTCAAGAAGTTTGACATGTTGGTAACCAGTAAACTAAATAGATGTGCTAAAAGTTTTTGGGTAAATTTTTAGCAATAATTATGTGTTATGGTGTATTTAAAATAACTTCCAAAATCTCTTTGATAACTTGAAACTTGGAAGTTTTTATAGGTGAAATTAAATGATAAAATATACATTGAATAGTAAGATAAAATACTGAAATACTATTGCTAAATTTGTCTAAGTTTATCCACTTTTGGTTTCTGATTACAGAGAAACTAAAATATGTTTGGGTCTGTTAGCAAACATGTCCTCTATTTTATTAAAAGACTCTTTAATCTTTTAATATTAATGAATTTAATTGTAATGAAGTAGTCTGTTTCTAGAAATTATAAAAATTACCTATAAATTTGCTAAGCCATGGAATGATAATGTAAAAGATAGTTTATAATTCCTTACTTCTTAGTTTTCACTAAAAAGTAAGGTCTGTAAGAGTTAAAAAAATCTAATTAATAAATATGATTAAAGCTACTAAAAATTAGTAGGGAAAACATCTTTGTATTCAAGGAAAGTAAGATGTATGTTTTCAGTAAGGAAGGTAGAAAGAATGGAAATAGTTTTGTTTGCTTTGCTAAAAAAGATAAATTTGTCCTAAAGTACTAGGAGGGGAGGAAAAAAAGAAGGCATGAGACAAATTCTCAACGTAAAATGAAAGTTACAGAAAGTTTGTGGAAGAGGAACCATGAGGAAAGAGTTTTGTACATAGTGAAACTGGCTAAGATGGAAATGAATTTAATTAAGTGAATGAGTTTTAATAGAAGAAGTAAGCTAGTGCAAAAATTAGAATTTGGTTTTCTCTCTTTTTTTAAATGGGATAATTTTCTTGAACTTTTAGTCTGCTCTTGATAAAGAGATGACGAAAGATTTTCTTTCCTTTTGAGTGAGTTCCACTTTGGTTAAATGGATAACCAAGCATTGTTTCAGAGTGAGTATTGTTTCCTATTTGACTAAGTGTTTTAAAACCTTTTGATATTTTTGACAAGCTTCCCCCCAAATTCAAATCCCCAATGAAGTCCTTCTTTTGACCTTAAAGGAAAAAAAATACTTTTTTCTTTGAGAATTTTCAGAGGACCCCTGGACTACTCAAAGAAATCTGTTCTTTCTTCCTATAAAGGAGATACTAAACTAATTGGGCTTATTTTGATTGTTAAATTATATGTGAAGCACTGTCAAAAAAGTGATGCTAAGCCTTCTTAGGTAATATTATGTGGGTAAATGTTACTGATATAAGTGTTTTTAAAAAATTATGTAACATTCCTAAAATTCTGATGGGTCCTGGTTGTCATCCATAATTCTCATTATCTTGAAGTGTTGTATGTTACAGAAACAGCCAAGTTTCTTTGTCAATTGCCCTTTTGAGACTTGTGTCATTTGCAGATAGTTGTTTTACTCTGATGTTTTTGCAGATGTGTTTCATCTTCAGAGAGATTCATGGAAAAGACTGACACTTGCTCTAGAATGCAGGTTTCTGATAAAATTTCAGATTATAAAATTGAACTGGGTAAGAAATTACTGAACTCTAATGGAGGAACTGATGGCATCATAAAACTGCTAACAAAGATAAAGATCAGGAGTTGATTACATGGGACTGAATGGACTGATGAGGATGATTATAATTTTTATGACATTTTATTTGAAATATTGCTGACTTTTTTAACATCTTATTTTTCCAGATTTAATGAAACATTTTTCTCTTAAGCTAACTATGACTTATAGCAATTGGTAAAATTATACCTTTGTAAGCAGAACTTAAACATTCATCTTTTTCTCTCTACTTGATCCTTCCAGAATTTAGAAACTCTTAATGAGTAAATATTCTTATTTTCATGGCAATATAGTTGTTTACATAAGTTCAATCAGAATGCATTCTCCTTATGAGAGGACACAATTGGAAACATTGGTTATATTACCAAACCTTTGACTGGAATGGCATATTTGAGATAAACATGCGTAGACTTGGATATGACTGAGCTTTAAGGGACAAAGATTGACTTTATGAAATACAGCCTCTTGGAAATATTGGCCTGGTAGCTTGCTTACAGGATTCCCAACAACTTTTCCTGGTGAGTAAAGAAGGTCACTTCCCTGGCAGATACCAAGAACCTCAGGATATTTTGGGAACCTTGAGAAGAAAGGAATTCACCCAAACCTACAGGTATTGAAGGCAGGGTCTGAAGAAAAGTCTTTGGCTTGGTTGTCTTGGCCTCAAGAGGCCTTTAAAATTCCATCTGAGACTCATTACAAAAAGTTTCAGCAAAGCAGATTTAAAAGACCCTATATGATTATGCTCCTGACAAAAGGGACTGAGTCAAAAGATTTAAAGGGAAACTTAATGGAATTACCAGAGGTAAATCCCCGAGTTTGAGCCCAAGGAAGAGTGGGACATGCCATCCAAGTGGACCCCAGGATTGTCAAACTAAAACTTGGGCACCAGCGCCCAAATGTTAAACACTATCCTCTCAGATGGTATGCCCTAAACACCATGGCCTCTGTCATTAAGGTCTCATCAGGCCATGCAGAGAGGCATGTAACACTCCAATATTCCTGGTAAGAAAGCTAAATGGGGAATACCAGAGGGACAGGAGAACAACTAGAGTATACCCTTCAGGTAGGGGAAATGGTGAAGGCACTCCCTGAAGATGGCACCAGGTCCTGCTTGGCCCCACAGACCTGGTCCTCCATCCCTTTCAGCCCAAGGATGGGGCATGAAAAACTGAGACCCCACAAGGCCAGCTCACTCCTAAGTGGAATGGGCCTTACCTGGTGATTCTAGCCACTCACTCTGTCTTAAACTTACAGGAAGTCACCCCTTGGGTGCACCATTTGCAAGTCAAGAGAGTCCCTTAACTGGGAGACTTGGAAACTCCAAGACATCCTGACTTCTTCTATGAGCCCCTCTCAGACCTGAAGCTCTTATTCTAGAGACACAGAGAAGTCTTTGGTGGGCTGGCATTCTAGCCCCATGGAGGTGCTGAGACTCTGCCTGTCATCTCCCATAACTATATTTATCCTCACCCTGACCTGTGCTCCCCCTGGAGTGCCTATATCTACAGTGCCACTAGGCTACAAAAAATGGCTAATTGGTTAAATGAAAAAAGCCAACCAGACCTAACAAAACAGATTTGGAATGGGGTTAAATAGGGTCTTCCCAGCCTGAGCTGGTTTCTACCACTTTTTGGCCTTCTGGTGACTATTCTGCTTCTTCTACTCTTTGGGCCTTGTTTGGTTTCCTTTGTTAGCAAAAGACTAATTAAATTCCAAATGGTGTTAACCCAGGGATGTATGAGGTTGGGAGTTCAACCTGGTGACAACCAAACATGTCTAAAAGTTGCTAGGGATAAGTTTCATTCCTCCATGGGCTCCTATGATGACACCCCTGGTCAGCTGGAAGCAGTTACAGAAGACAGAGCTTCATCCACTGCTCCTCAAGAATGAGGAGCAGGATGTAGTCAGAAGAGAGATTTTGTCACCCAGAGAAGTCCCTGAAACATTTTCCATGTCTAATACTTTGTTTTTAAGTTGCACTTGCTTACAGGAACCAAAGCAGAACGTTACCAGATGGCTAAACTGTAGAACCAGTCCAAACCAGAAAGGTCCAAGATGGAAATGGGGTGCCATGCACAAAACAAAATGTGTACAAAAGGTATTGTGTGCAAAAAGAAATGTATACAACAAGTGCTGTGTTCAAGAAGGGAAGATCTGCACATGCCCCAAATGCCCCTGCCCTCAGTGATGATGCAGAGACCCTTCACACTTTCATATCCCATAGGAACCCTGTTTACCTACCCTTCAGGGAAAAGGTGTTTTACATCATGAGCTCTGCCTCCTTTATTCATTGATCAATGAATAAAGTTTCTGCTCTACTATTCTGAACCCAGTCTCATTCTATTGGCATGAGCAACCCTCGGCAAAAGGACCTGCTTGCAGGTCACTGGTCCCTTACGGCTCAGTAATATTATTACTGATAAGACTGAATATATCTGAGTATTTTTCTTAGTTTCTCAACATACACTGAACAGCTGCTCTAGCTATACTATTTCTACTTGACCCACATAGCTGGGCTTGTTGTTTTCAACATTTGATCTGAATTGGTTGAGCAGGCAAAAAAGTAGCAGCATGAGCATAAGATGGAAATTGACATTGGAAACTTCAATACCATATAAATGGCTAGATGGGCCCAGATCCACAAGGGCATTTTGTCTTTTCATAAGACATGTGCTATCACTTATAGTTTGCACAGTAGTGGAGAGAATAACGATTTCTTTCAGTGTTTACCCAATAAAAAATACCCTTGAAACATAAGCTTTAAAATGGAATTTGGAGTATAAACAGATTTATGGAAATAATCTTTAGAAGTTTTTATTTAATTGTAAAAGCAGTACACATTAAACAAAATTTTATCTAGAATCATCTTCTTCCTCCCATACCAACCCCCCTTAGAAAAACAGATAAGAAAAGACTTGCCCAACTGAGATTGAGATAAGCAGCCTAGACCACTATTGGTTTTGATCTCCCCTTTCACACTCTGAGACAGCTCCATGAGACTTTGTGGTTTGAAAGAACATGTTGGAATAGATAAAATTTTCTATTCTTAGAGATGCAATCGTTGAGGCCAAGAGAAAAAAGTGACTTGTTCTAGTTTATGTAAGTACATTACTTATTTATTTAAAACATAGATACTAAGAAACTAGATAGACCCTGATAATACAGTGGTGACCAAAACATGGCAGTATAGTAGTAACCAAGACACAGTGGTGATCTTGATGACCAAAATTGTTATGGCTGCTATTACATTTTGGAGAGACAGATGTTAAACAAAAACAAAAATGAATAAGCAGGATAATTTTAAGATGTCATATAAAGCGACTGGAATGCAGACCTTTAGATCGCTGGTAAGTACAGCCAGTAAAAGAATGTCCTTAGACATAAATCTTGACTCTAAAAAGTACAATTAAAATACCTACAGATGTTTAATTTCTAAGCATAGATGCATTTAAAAAAAAAAGACACTTTAAGCAAAAGGGAATGAATTACAAACACATAATTATAACTTCCTGAACTAAATTAATGACTGCTTAATGACTGCTTAATGTTTCTCCTTTTCATGTTTTTATACACTTGAACGTATTTTTGAATCAAGAAATGCAGAATGTTATTTCAAATTTGAAAATAAGGAGAAGTTGAACGTTTCTATTTTGAGTAAGTTAGTGACTAAGAAAGTTTAATAGGATCACATTTCTCACAGCTTTCTAAGGATATGCCATTTTGATTTTTGTGATGCAGCTTTGAATTGACATAAATAGACTCCCTTCTAGATTTATAGATCGTCCATGATTAAGTAATATACAAAGATTCATAAGTATTAATTATTGACCATGGGTACTGTATTTTATTAGGCACTGTGAGAAAGCCATTGTAAGTACAAGAACTCCTATCACCAGAGGCACATACAGCTTAAGTGGGTGAGGTAAGATATACTTAAATACACGAAGTCTTACACTGTGAGGATCAAATGATGGTAAACAAATTCTTGGTAAAGAAAATTGATTAGGAAGAAATTACTGTTCAGATTGATCAGAGAAAGGTCGGAGGTAAATTAAATCCTAAAGAAATAAGACAGACGTGGATGGGTATGTGTTGGAAAAGAAGTAAGAAAGTCGGAAGTTTTCAGAGATGAGATGTCATAAGCAAAGGCTCTGTAACAGGAATAAGCAAGGATTATTCAGACCTGAAAAATGTGACAAGAGTGGAGAGTTTATGGGGAGACCAGTGGGAAAAAGTTGTAATGACAGATTATGGAAGGTTTTTTTTTTTTCTTAAAGATTGGCTCGTGAGCTAACAACTGTTGCCAATCTTTTTTTTTTTCCTGCTTTTTCTCCCCAAATCCCCCCAGCACATAGTTGTATATTTTAGTTGTGGGTCCTTCTACTTGTGGCATGTGGGACGCTGCCTCAGCGTGGCTTAGATGAGCGATGCCATGTCCGTGCCCAGGATATGAACTGGTGAAACCCTGGGCTGCCGAAGCGGAATGCGCAAACTTAACCACTCGGTCACAGGGCCGGGCCCCAACGGAGGGTCTTAAATACCTAGCTAAGAAGATGGGATTTGTTCTATAGCCAGCATCAGGGAGAGCAGTATGCACATTGAAGATTGTTGAGTGGGGAGGAGATGTTAAATTCATACAGATCGAGACTTGTCTGACCCTGTGCTCTGATTTTGCAGATGAAGAGACTGAGGTCTATAAAGAGTAAATGTCTTGCCAGAGATCAAGCGACTGGTCCTTCTGTGGCAGCCCTTTGGTTTCCAGTGCATTCTTTATAGCTTCTCAAGGTGAGGACAAGTTTTCATTTATTTCGTTTCAGATAAATGCATTGCTTATACTGGCTGTGGTGCATAGGAGGGCAGAGAAACAGTTTAGACTGTGTGTGATACAACGCTTGAGGCCTTATAAAGGTCTAAATCAGTGTTTCTTGACTTCTTAAACCTATTCGCTCTTTTGATAAATAAAATCAACCTTACGTCCTTCTTTAATTCTTTTAGGAAACTTTGAAATAAAGTAAATTATTTTGATGATAAACAATAAAAAATTATAACATTGAATTTGGTTTTTGAAACTATACATACTCCTATTGATATGAGCTATGTCTTCTTTCCTCACTCCTATTGACATTGAGAACCTCTCACCCGAACACAGGTGGCAGCAGGAAGGAAGGAAAAGTTTTAAGAGATGCTTTGATGGAAGAATCCCCAGGATTTATAGAACTTAGTGACTGGATGCGAAGCTGAGAGAGGAGGTGGCGAATCCAAGGCTTTAGTTTCCAAAGAGTGTTCATCCAAGGAATGTGAACAGGTCAAAAATGTTTGGGGAAAGCTATGGAAACAAAACTGTTCTGAAGGACAGGATTTTCCAGGGCCTTTAACATCTCAAATTGCACTGTGACTCTCGAGGATTGGAACAGAATATTCAGCCCTTTGCAAATTTACTTGACCACTGAGCCCTAACTGCATGGGACTGTGGTTCCTTAGAAGACATTTTTGGCATATGCTCCTCTAAGTTAGCAGAAAGTCTCTACCTGAAGGATCTCTGACCAAGCAGCAGAGGCCTTGGACTCTGCCTGATCCTACCTTAGCCTTGTGTCCTGATTTTAAAACAACTTCTATCAACCAGCAACTTTAACAAATATCCTGGCCTTGACTAACTTCCAACCCAAAGGCTGGTCTGGATCTAAGTGTATTATGGATAGTATGTGGATCTTAACTGTCCCGTGCCAGTCACCTACCTTTACTCAAGCTTGTATTATTATAACTAATAATCTCCCAAATTGCTTTCTGCCCTATTACGCCCTAAATTGGAAGTCCACTTCCTACCATGGTCAGAAACAGAAAGATGGGTAGAGTAAGAGATAAGATGCAACAGTAGAATGTGATAAAGACAGCAAGCATGTTGGGCTATAATTCTCAGGTCAACTTGACATGTGGCTCCACATCTTCTATAGAGTTGGTAGTGCCAGGTTTTATAAAGCTTAAATGGGGGTGGGGGGAGGAGTAGTAGGTGGCTGCTCTTTGCTTTTCCTCACTTTAAAATTTTTAAGCACATAGGGAAGATAGCTAGGAGGTAAGAAGTGCTGCTAGCTAATGCTATAATAACCAGTTTGCCTGATAAACTTTTTAAGAAAGAAACTCCATGGGTGAATTAAGCACACATGCATCTTTTAAAGAGAAAAATAAAATGAGATATCAGAAGATAATATAAGAAACCAAATGTGGAAGGAGGGAGGGATGGAGGGAAGAGAGAGAGAGAAAGAATAATTTGGAGATTGGAGGAAATTTGGGGAAGATGGGTTATTAGAAAATATTTAAAGTGCCTAAGATGTTAAATAAGAGATGAGCATCCACAGGATAAAAGTCAGAGCAATGTATTTAATAGTTAGTTTAAATAAACTTCAACTATAATCTGAAATGTGATTAGAAATAAAGTATAATTTGAGCATATTCAGCATGTCTTTGAAAAGGTCATGGTTAAAATAAGAAATTTATTGTCATTAATTATCAAGTTTATGAAAATATTTCTAAGAAAACATTCCCCTCTCCCTCCATGGGGATTATTCCTTTATTTCTCATAAGAAATGATCATTTCCACTTTATGCAGAGTCAAAAGCTACACGGCACTGATATCAAAGAAGTTATAAACTACTTTGCAGGCCAGAGCCTCCTTATCAGAAATGGGCCTCCGAGGCAACTCCAACTTTGGAGCAATAGTTTAGGGATCAAGGGGGATGGAGGAGCTGCTAATCACATTTCCATATGAAGCACATTTAGCTCCAATTTGGAAAGAAAGTTTGAAAATATAATACAAAGGCTTTATCTGAATAGCTGATTGAAATGATCTGGGTTCAAGATCAAAGAACATATTCAACAGTTTCTAGAGACTCTTTTGCTGCAAAGATAGATTACAAGGTTTATGATGTTATAATTTCAGAGAAATAAAATCATCTTGGGTTTCTTTTCTTCTCCCCGAGACACATTTCAGTCATTGGTTTATCTTGTGCATTATTCACCCTTAACCAACGAAATTAAATGCTCAGTTTCACATCAATACATTGACTCATTTTCTGGTCATTAAGCACCTGTCTTTGTTGTTCACAGCAACAAGGGTGAGATTAAAATATTTTCTGAAAAGTAATTTATGGCAGCACATTATTTTTTATAAAACTCAGTCCTTGAGAAACCAATTTTGAATCATAAATGGTTGGAAATTGTTTTTAATCACTGAATATTACTGCTCAAAGATCATGAGGTACAACAATTAATCACAATGTATTATTTATAGTGAATAAAAGATGTCACAATAACTATTTGTTCCCTGTTGTCTCACAAATCATGACATCAAACTGAACTTAAAGAAACTGTGTCAGATAAATTGAACAAAGGAACATAAAGAATCCCAAGAATTTCCTTTTAAGCATGCAAAGAATAGGTACATGAATTCAATGATGAGGCGTTTCTGAAAGGAAGAAGGAAGAATAGCTGGCAGTTGTGAGGTAGTGAGTGCAGCCCAGCAGAAAGATTTACAAGAAAAGGGGCAGTGATCCTCGTGAGAAGGTGGCAGTCCAACCATTTGATAATGGAAAGTGAGAAGCCTATGTCCATAGATTCCCAAGGAAGGAGCTTATTTATCATAAGTGAAATGTTTATCAGGATTCCTGTCAGGTAAATCTTGTCTTACACTGGTTTCTGATACAGGTCTACTTTGCTTGACATAGTTGAAAAGTTTCTTAAAAATTATTTGTAGATGAAATTTTATAAAACAAACACTATTTTAAAAGCTCTGGCTGGGGAAAGCATTCAAATGCAAGAATCAACAGGGAAGCCAATCAAGGATAAAATTTTGAAATGAGAAATATGTCTCTTGCTCCCTTGCTTCTTGGTTTTGGAAGTCAGCATTTTGTGTGTTGGATTTCCTACCAGAGCAGTACAACTATAGCCAGAATGATTCTAAGAGTAGAATCAATTCTCTGAAGCAGTGTTTATATGTTTAAAATGTGTTTGCCAATTTCGAGCAAACCGACACAGTTGTAACTTGTTTGACTGAATTGGTGAATTTGTAATCAGTGAATAACTGGGTAGTTCAGTTAACAGTATCAAGTCATTTACACATGGCTTCCTATCTCTCACCAGTTCAAAAGTGGTACACTATGAATGACAAAAGTAAAGTCATTCAATACTTGTTTTTCTATAAGGTGTTAAGCTCCAAAAGTGAGCTCCATAAAAATAACAACGAAAGGTGAAAATGAAGAGTCCTATTGATTGTGGTTTTTTTTTTTTTAAGAACTGTCCTCTTGTATTATCATATTAGTTCTATTAAATTAGGAACATACAAAGTGAAAAAATAGGTTATTAATTCTATTTGTGTCAAATGTTAATGCTTTGTTCATGTGTGATTGAATTAGAAGTTTGCAACAGATGAAGGTCAGGGAAGGGTAATGGTGATGATTTGACCCTGGAGTCATCTTAACAGAGCCTTCTCCTTTCTATGCTAAAGTAAAGCGGTTTGCTATTGACTTTTTCCCATGTGCTAGTTCTTGAAACTTTCAAGCTTCTCTAAATAAATTCATCCCTCCATGCTCTCATCATACCATCGAACAAATGTTTAAGCTTTATGAGGCACTAACTTTGTAATATTCTTTAAAATAGCCTTATTATTTAACTGACTAAATTTATTATAAATGTTACAAGCTTTGGTTTATGTAAACCATTAATATGAATGAAATACAGCTATGTATTTTATATATTGTAGTGTGGTGTAGATTTCATTTTTTAAAAGGGTTCTACAAATAAAGAACTTTGAAACCAGTACTTTTATAACAACTCTGAAGATGTTTGGGGTTGAAAGCAGAATCCGAATATTTCAATATGAGATGTGATAATGATTAAGGACATTATTCTAATTTTTATTGACATTTATGCTTTTTATAAAAAAAGTTCATTAAGCCTGTTATTTCTTCCTGTACTTCCTCTATTTACGGGAATTTCATATGGTTTCATGTTCACATGAGGAATCCACATCAACAAATTACGTTGTTTCTATTTTTAACGTTTATCCTGAATCTGATTGATTTATATAATTTCATCACTATTACTTTACTCCAAGTTTGGATTATTTGAATTATTCTGCCTATTTTCATCCTTACATCCCCCCACACACATACAAATACAAAATCTATTCACCACCCAACAGCTATGAGGCTTTTAAATTGTGAATCTGTTCATATCCTTCCGTGTTCAAAATCCATCAATGGATTTCTATTTAATTCATTATAAAATCCAAAATTTGTACCATGACTTATGACAGTTTGACCCCTATTTACTGATGTGACTTCACTTCCACCCCCCCGACTCACTCTAGTGCATCACCTAGCTTTCTCTGGCCTACTACATGTAGCCCCAGCCGTCATTCCTGAAGGGTCTTCCCTCCTGCATTCAAATGCATCTCTCCTCCACTTCATCTAGATATTTGCAGAGTATTTTACTATCCCTACTAGCAGCACCCTAAACTCTGCTCTATTTGTCCTAATAACACTCTCACCACTTGATATCATACAGTTATATGTATATTTTCTTTTTGCCTTCTACAACTGTAAGCCCCTAAAAGCACAAACTTTGTTTTGTTCACTGATGCATCCCAGAAACTCAGAAGTACTCAATAAGGATTAGATGAATGAATAGATAACTAAATAAACGTGGATGTCCTTCCTCTTATCTTACGGATATGGACCAAAGTAAGCCATAGAAATAGTGCTTACTATTTTACATTATTTAATCCTGGAATATCTTCACAACTCTGACATGGTAATTTTCTGGAGATGTTAACCCAAGGTTAAGGCAATTAGAAATCAAAATTTTAGCAAAGCTGACCTAAGATAATTTTCAGTCTAATTCTATGATAAATAGTTTTTAAATTATATAGTTCTTAAAAGACAGTCATAACAAGATCCATACAGCCACAGTCTTTACCATACTTTATCCTGTCTCAGGTGGACCTTCATTTCTTTGGGTCTATTATACCAAAGAGACACACAGTAGTTAGGAGTGTGTGGAATCACACCGTTCAAATCCCAGGTTCAATACTTATTAGCTGAATAACGTTGGGCCAGTTACTTCTCTAAGTTTCATTTTCCTTATCTGGAAAATGAAGATATTAATATAGTTTGTTCTATAATAGCATGTTTCTGTAATGTGAATTAGTTCACATAAGATTAGCATATAAAGGAATGATGTTAGCATAAGGCAGAAGCCACACTGGTTCATAAGCAATTTTTTCCAGCACATTAACGTTTTCGGCCCCTAAGAAGAAACAGCTGAATGCAAAGTACAGCAGAAGAGTTGAACACAATAAGCCATAGAGGAATAAGAGTAGTGTTCTAGTAGTTTCCAGTAGTATCCAAGTTCTTCTCAGCTCAAAGTGGCCACAAGCTCTCTCATGAAAGATCCTTATACTTGCTTCTGTCAAGGTAAGTTTCTTATAATTTTAAGTTAAAATCTTATGTTTACTTTACTATTTCTTTATTCATTAGGAATTTAACATCTTTTAAAATTGCCCTTATTATTAATTGATATTATTTTGGCTAGTGCTCTAATAACAATGTTCAAAGAAATTTTTAAATTAGGCTCAGCATTTGTCCTTCATGATCCTTATTCTTTTTAGTAAATGATTCTGCAGAATGTGGGTTTTCTTTGGAAATGCAGACAGTTGTGGTGAGGATTACACAAAATAATCCATGTGAAACTTACTAGAGTGCCTAGCAAATATATAAAAAAGAAAGCCTGTCCCACACTCTTAGCATGTGTGTATAATTTTTATTGAGAGACTACTAAGTTCTAGACACTGTGTTAAATGCTGGAGGTACACAGATAAGTAATGAATCATAATGTGCATATTGCTTTTTATAATAGTTTTCAAAATATATTTTAAAATTGACTGTTGACTTCTGTTGCCAGCAGTATAGCAGGCTAAATATCTTGACCAATTTTCCTGCAGAAGAAAACTCCAAATGCTAGATTATAATTTAAAATATTTATTTTTAAATGCATTGAGCCAGCAGAAAGTAAAGATTTCTTAGATGCCCAAAAATGAGAGGGCAGAAATGTGGAGAGGTAAAACAGGATTCTAAAGCCATATTTTGCCTGGCATTTGCTCAACTCAAGCAAACTAGAGTTTCGTTGTTCACATGAGGCATAAGAAACAAAGGTTGTATCCTAAGGACCAGAATTTAACAAGAGATCTAGATAAAAATCTTGGAGTCCAAAGGGATAGCCATTTAGTGTAGGAGTAAACTAAAATCACCTAGATATCATCCAGAACACAACAAGGAAAATTCACTTTCTGAAACCTTGGTGAAAGGTAAAGAATTCTTCTGGCTCCTACCTGGTTTTATATCCCATAAACATAGTATCCCAGTGGTCAAAAAATCCTTAAGCAAATAGTTAACACTGAGAGAGGTCTCAGCCTGGCAGAAGCAAATGCAAATCCTCTTTGAAGGAACCTGCCTTCTACTCAGGCAAGCCTCATACCAACAGATAAGAATGTCCACAGATAAGTTTCCAGAAAACATGAGCTCTTAATCAAATACCCAAATATACATACAGAGACAGGGCACCATGAATCAGAAGCAGCAGCAATAAAGGATAGCAAATCAGACAAGTAAAGATTTCAGCTGTTAGAATTATCAGACATACCATAGAAAATATTTATACCTCATGTGTTTAAAGAACTAAAAGAAAGAATAAAAAAGATGAACAGGAGATAGAAACTATAATACTAGGATAAATAACAAAAATAACTTTCAGAAATAAAAATGTGATTAAAATAAATTTAAAAATCTCTTTCTGTCCACACACACAAACACACACACACTGCAAGACATTAGAAATAGCTGAAGAGAGAATTCATGAATAGGAGGACAGATTTGAAAAAATTATCTAGAACCCAAGGTAGGGTGATAAAGAAATGAAAAATGTGGAAGAGCAATAAAAAAGATAAATAAGGGGCTGGCCCAATGGTGTAGTGGTTAAGTATGCATGCTCTGCTTCAGCATCCCTGTGTTCGCTGGTTAAGATCCCAGGCCTGAACCAACACACTGCTTATTTAGCCATGCTATGGCAGGTGTCCCACATATAAAATAGAGGAATATGGGCACAGATGTTAGCTCAGGGTCACTCTTCCTCAGCAAAAAGAGGAGGATTGGTGGCAGATGTTAGCTCAGGGCTAATCTTCCTCAACAAAAAAAAAGACAAATAAAATAGAGTGAGAGGGTTTAATATATGTCTAATTGAATTTCAGGAGGAGAGTAGAGAAAGAACGGTGGAAAGAAAATATTTGAAGGGATAGAAGTTGAGAAATTTCCAGAACTGATGAAAAAAATTAATTCTCAAAGTCAAAAGGCTCAAATTCCAAGCAAGATAAATAAAAACAAGTCAACATCTAGACATATACTAAATCTAAAGAAAAAGAGAAGTTCTTAAAAATGACCAAAAAGAAAAAAAAACACCTACAAAGAAACAACTAGAACTATGAATAATTTCTCAACAGCAACAGTTGAAGTCAGAAGATAGTAGAATATCTTCAAACTGCTAAAAGAAAACAATTGTTAACCTAGAGTTGTATATTTAGCAAAGATGTCTTTCAAAAATGAAGGTGAACTAAAGTTACTTTAGGAACTAAAAGTGGCCGGAGTTTGCATCAATACATCTCCACAAAAAATTCCCTTTAGGTAGAAGGAAAGTGATTCCAGATGAAAAGTCTAAGATGCAAGAAGGAATGATGAATAAAGAAAATGGAAAATATACACAAATATTCATGGAATAAAGAAATAATTACAAGATATTATAGAGTTAAATATAATAAAAATAGAACCATAATACATAACAGTAATAGCCTATAAATTAGGAAGCAAGTTGTTTGGAGATAAACTGGGCTAAGGTCACTAAAAGGTAAGTTTTCACAGAATCAGAACGTAGTTCCAATGGGATAGGGCTTTTGTTTGTTTGGATTAGTGAGATATTCCAAGAACTGTATTGATGCTTTGAAAGGATGAATAAATGAATGAAGTTCCTTATTTTTCAGTCTTAGATTCTAATAAGTTAAGCATAGATGTTATAATTTCTAATGCAGCTATTACAAGATTAGACAGGTTTAAAATGTCAAACTAGTAAAGGGAAAATAGTGAATACAAAATCATTCAAAAGAAGGCAAAAAGGAGGGAAAAATAAATAGAACATGGAGGCATTTAAACACAAAATAAGATGATAGCAATAAATCCAAATGTATCAGTATATACAACAAATATTCATGGTATCCAAAGTAGAATAGATCAATAAGTTGTGATACATTTACACAATAGAATACTATGAAGAAGTGAGACAGTAAACTAGAATAACAAACATGTGAATTTCAAGATCCTAATATTGCACCAAAAAAGCAACTTGCAGAAGACATACACAATGATTCCATTTACGCAGAGTTGAAAACACATAAAACTAAATAATCTATTTTTGTAAGGGTACAGAGATAAGTGGTAAAATTACAAAGAAGAGTAAGTGAATTTGAATACTTATCTTAAAAGTCATTCCTTCTTCTGATAGGAAAGATTAAAATGGAAGTGATTGGGATAGGTAACACAGGGGTGCCACAGTTCATATTTTGATAAATCTTAAACTTGATGGTGGGTGCGTGGGTGTTTGTAGTGTTGTCATTTATAGTTTAGACCTGTTTTATAATCCCTCTTTGTATCTAGTTAAGAAAAACAACTAAAAATCAAATCTATATAAAATATTTGTGGGACATCTAAACAGCACTGATGCACTCTAAGTGTCTGAGGCCAACTCTTTCTTTTAAAATAATACTACTTAAAGGTACATGGGACCAGCTTTACACTGAAGAGACAGCTAACTTTCAAGTTTCATCACCTCATTCATCTACTAATATCAGACAATTCACTCCATAATTCCACGTTTATTATTTGTTAATGCAAATACTTCTGGGGAGGGTAATAATGGAATTAAGTACACAGAGAGTGTAAAGGTCTGAGATCAGAGCTTGGACTGACTGATAGGAGGAAGAGGGGAAAGCAGTGAATAACTGCAAGTGAGCAGGGAGGAAGTGAGACCAAGCAAAGGGCAAAGTGGAGAGGCTGGAGAAGCAAACAGCATTTATGATCCTTGTAGACTTGCCTATTGCCAGCTCTGAGGCCAGCAATAAACTCATTTAGTGCTAATGCAAAGGGGTTTGGAATAGGGAGACATTGAGTCTCTCTGGGTTTCAGTTTTCTCATTTGTAGAAGGAGAGAAAAGGTCATGAAGACGTATAAGGTCTCTTTCATTTCTTACATTCCATGCTTCTGTGATTCCACAAACACAAAATCTATCTTAATTGCCTTGGCTTGCACAAGAGAATAAAAGCTGTTAAACTACCTGTGCTCATTAAATTCCATTCAAATCAAGAACATCTGCACCAGAAACACAAACAACACATAAATTGCCAGTGAAGTCCACTGGTGATTAATTAGGGAGCATTCTTCCCCTTGTGTAAACATTTAACAGGAATCCTCCATGTTGCCTATGTCAAGTTTATATGTGAGAGGAGAAAGCTGGATTGAAGCATTAAAGAGAAAAGATTTCTTTATGCGGGAAGGGTGGCTAACAATTTCTATTTGCAGAATTTTATTCAAGGGCTGAGCTATCACTGTCAAAGGGAGATAATGCTTTGGTTTCTTGCTGACTTATATTTAATTTCCCCTAGATATGTTACTGAAAATTGGTATGCTCTACTTTAAGTATGCTTGAAAATCACATGCTGAAGGAAACTATTCTATATGTTATAAAATTTTGGTATGTGGGGTATACCATGACAATGAATAGCTAAAGCAAATCTTATGGCTCTAAAGGAATGACAGTAATCAGACCACCGCAATCAATGCTGATGATTGATGACTATTAACAATAAAATTAAGTCAAAATCAAATATATCCTTATCAATCAGTAAATTTTCCTATGCTTTAAAGAAAAACTCTATCTTTAAACATAGTTGATGAAGTCTGTGGTATTCTTGTACAAGCAATTATACTATGCCAAAAGAACACTACATTTTAAGAATGACAGCATTTATTTAAAAAAAATAACTGTTTCCAAACCATTGAAAATAATGCAATGATGAATAATTTGGTTTTATTAGTAATAAAGAGACTAGATTATATTTTTGGTAAGCAAGTTGGTCTTTAGAAAGCAGCCAATATTACGAGTTGAAATGAGGCCAATTTAATCAGTGAGAAGAAATTCGTGAGCCAGAAATTCAACTTGCAAAAAAACTAACAACACTTGGAAAAAAACCAGAGAGTCTACATTTAAAACAACTTCTCTTATAAACTTGGCGCTAAATTTTTAGAATTTCTCATAGGTTAAAAAAAATGCAGTTGTCTCATTCAACTTTCCCATGGGCACTGGTTCAGATTTCAGAATCATCAGTGCCTTTTGGCTCATCCTCTGTCAATGATCTACAAAAATAGGCCTGAACTAAGATAGTCAAGACAATGCAAACAGAAGAGAATGAAAGAAAAAAGGACTGCTTACTTGCCATCACTCTAGTTTATCCTAGTATCAGCTATAATAGGCACATAATATTCTTAAGGGAAAACCATTTCTTTTTGAGTAGGGTTCTAAACTCTATTATCTATCTTTTGCAAAAGGATTGTGTTTTAATTTGAGTAGTATCTCTAAGTGGCCAATATTTCGTAGACCATTTATGTAATTTGTTACAGCAGCAATAGTACACTAATACACTTATTGATGGGTCTTATGGAGAAACGGAATTCTTTGTAATGTAAATTGTACAATAACCTCTTAAAATAAATATACCTAAGAAATACTGAAGAAAAATTAACAGAAAATCACACCTAAGCTTATTTGTAATTCAATTAACCCAACAATTAGACATTACTATCAAACCGAGTTCTAGTGCAAGTGTGGTTGAGGGTATAGGAAACAGCCACTCGTGTGCACTGTTAGTGAGATTAAGGTGCACTCTCTACCACCTTAATAAACGGCAGTTTGGCAATGTAGATCAAAAGAAGTATAAACCTTTACATTCTCTAGTCCAGCAATTCCATGCTTAGGAAATAGTCCAAAGAAATAACTAAAGATCTTTGCAAGTATTTAACCACAGGGAAGTTCATCTCAATGTGAGTATCACAGGAAAATATCAGAAGCAAGCTGAATAACCAATAACAGGGAGTTAGTTAATTAAATCATAATAAATTATGATATAATAAATTAATGACATTACTTAACAATACAATACTGTTCAGTTGTAAAAAGGACACTGTGAAAGTGTACTTACTTTCTGGAAAGATGCCCAAGGTAAGTCGTATTTTTTTAATAAAGCTATGTATAACACAATATCTACAGCATAATACCACTTTTGCAATATATACACATATATTAGGGCCTAGCCCTAATGGGATTAGTGCCATTTAAAAATATATTTTTTCTGAACTGTATTTTCTAATTTTTATATAAAAACAACAAAAACAATAGCTAAAATTAAGATATTTTGAGTGGTTTAATTATTCTAAGTACTGTATTAAGTGCTTTATATGCAAGATCTCAATTAATTCTAATTAACATCTTAGGAGGCAACCTTTTTAATCATCCTCTTTTGCATATTAAGTAACTGAGTCTCAGAAAGGTTAAGAAACATTTTTACAATCATACAACTACTCAGTCTCAGATTCAAATTCACACTTACCAGAATCCAAGGTCACTGTTCTTAACCACTATGCAATACTGCATGAATAAATATAACATTGTAGAAAAATTCATTAAAAGAAAAGAAACCCTCCCTTTCTGGTATTAGGTTCAGAGAGCTTCAATATAGCATTTGATGTACCTTAATAAGAGTGATTCTCTATACACCACAGGCTTGGTTATATTGAGTATTTCATTAAAGAGTTCGATTGAGGCACTGGTTAAGCATTCAACAGACAAGATATGAATGTCAATATAACTAAGGCATTTCCAATATGAAATTCAAGTAGTGAGATTTGCATTTAGTTGTTCCTAATAGGAAAGATACTACTACATATAAAGGAGTAAAATGGTCTACATATTCATAGACATCAATACCTAAAAAGCAGAAATGAATCTCTCATCCTTTCCCATGAATGTTTCCTTGAGGATTCTGTGGTAGTGAAAGGAAGTTTTCAACCAAAATAACTGCTTCCTAAAGTAGGCTACTTTATTAATTAGTTCCACATGTAGGCTAGTCTCTTGTCTTTTTCTAAATACCTTAGAATTAGGCTAAAACAACTCATGTTGGACTGATGTGTGCCAAACATCTGCTCTTCTATATGCAGTAATTTATGGGGGTCTACATTACAATATTTGGGGATTGTCTGGGGGGCAGGTACACATTAAAAAAAAATTACCTTAGGGCTTCCAGGTGATAGACTTCTTAAAACTCTGTTTTTCCAAGAAATTCTTTTTCTTAGATTTTAATGAGAATGAGAGCTGATAGACTACAAACTTCATGGCTTAAAACAATGGCCACTTATTAGCTCACAGTTTTGTAGGTCAGCAGTCCAAGTATGGTGTGGGTGGGTAGTCTTCTCTGGGTATATCACAGGCTGAAATCGAGATATTGTCCAGTCTGAGTACTCATCTAGAGACTCTGAGGTAAAATTTTCTTCCAAGTTCATTCAGTTTGTTGTCAAAGTTCAGTTCCCATGGTTGTAGGACTGACGTCTCCATTTCCTTGCTGGCTATCAGTAGGGAGTCACTCTTAGCAACTAAAGGTCATTATCATTTCTAGCCACATGGGCCCACTCCATCTTCAAAGTCAGCCACAGAGCATCTCCTCATATTGATTTTCTCTCACAATTTAAATAGTTGTAATGACGTCTTCCTCTCTGCCAGTTGGAAGCAATTCTCTGCTTATAAAGGCTCAACTGATCAGTCAGGCCTATCCTGATAACTCAGGGTAATCTCTCTTTTGCCATATAATGTAACATAATCAAGGGAATGATATCTCATAATATTCACAGGTTCTTCCCACGGAGGGGCAGGGGATTTCACAAGGACAAGCGTCATTGGGGGTCATCTTAGAATTCTGCCTGCTATACCTACTGAGAACTTATTTCACTGACCTACTTGAAAAATTCACTAAACATTTATATAATACATATAATGAGCATCTACAGGGTGCCAGGCACAGTGCTAAGCATTTGATGTAACAAGACTAACCAAGTAATCTACTTATTCTTCTTGATTTATTCTTGGCTCATCATACAGTCAAGTTGTTTGGGGTATGGGAATATACTTTGTTCTAAATAACACAGTGTGTCTGGACAGCTATTGATTCATGTTAACATTTCTTTCATTCCTTAAAAGATGTAATATAGTAAAATGTTCAATCCACTCTTGGAAATTAAAAGCAACTGGAAGATCTAACTGGCCTATCCCTAAAATTTCTCCATCCTTTCATGTCTGTAAAACTAACCTAGGTTATGGCGGATAAGACGAAGGTAGTAAAAAAAGAACAGAAGGGACTAGCCCATAAAATTTAAGATGTTTAAAATCTCATCTTTTGAATATTGATGTAAAATGAATTGTTAACATTAAAAAGGACAGCAGACTATAAAGTAAGTGGATGCTGTAGATTTTTTTTTATCTTGACAAAAAAGTACCATATTGCATATTTAAATTCTAGTTAAATAATGCTAAGTTTCTGATTAGGTTTTACTTACTATAAAAATGATTAACACAACTCTAGATCCATGTACAGAGTATATGTTATCATTGTTCATGTTGACTTTGTATAGAAAGTACAAGAATTGACAGCTAATTCTGCCATGAGTATCACTAGATTCATTCTGACCGAAAGAATCTGGAATAAAAGATGCGCATTAAAAAAAAAAATCACTGCACCTTATTCTTATTTTATAGAGATTGAAAAGTTTCAGCATCAGCACAGATGATTACTTTACAAACAAGGAGAGTTTGGGAATGTGTACTTGCTGGAGAATTGCAACATAAAGCCCTAGGAAAGTTTTTGGAACAGTCTCAACATACATACATTTTCCAAAATCAATGATCTGGTTTAGACAGGTAGAAACACGCCTCACACAGAACTGAGGCCAGCATTAGTGGCACTGAAGAATGGGCTATATTTTTGGTAGTCTACATAACGGTGTAATTTCCTGATGGCCACTAAAGAATGATTGTTAAATATTTTTATATGCTGAAGGGATGATGCGGGAATACACTGTATGCATATTCAGTTTTTCTACTTCCTCAATTGCCATCATAAATAAAAGTAAACTCAGAAAGAGAGAGGTAATATGTAACTTTGCAGAGTCAAACAAAAGCATTTAACCATTCTCTGCTGATATCAATCTTACATTCATATTTATTTAATAATTTCCTACGCACAAACCACAAAGTACAATATAATGTATTATCTTCATCCTACACATTGTTCACAGCTCCATTCTGGTCTTGTCTCCTTCCAACCAATGTCTCTATTCTAGTCCACCCTGACTGCTCCTTTTTCTAGGTTCCAATTTTATTTTTATTTCACATTAAAACACTTTGCAAGTTACCATTGTCTGATGGCTTCAAGGTTGTCGGATCTGTCTGTCAGGAACACAAAGTTCTTAAAAGCTGAGAACTGTTGTGTAAAGAGGACGGACTATAAAATAAGACAGGCACAGGCTCAAATCCAGCTCTGCCTTTAAAAACTGAATTTCTTCCTAAACGTGTGTCTAGATTTCTTTAAATACCTGACTAGTAAACAATTACCACCTTTGCTGAGTTCTTCTTGAAGGCAAGGAGTCTGTGTTACTGCCCTGTAACCCAATAATGGGCACATTTGAAACCTCAATCAACAGTTCTGGGTCACTTCTGGGAACTACAGAATGGTGAAGAAAACAAGACAAGATGGCATAAGGCAAATGTCATTGACAGATTATGAATGCAGGCAGAAAGTCTTAAAAAAAAGAAGTATCCTAAAGATTTGGACCTTAAAATCTATTGCAATTCAAACTCTGCAATTCAAGAAAAAAAATTTTAAAGACCGAGACTTTACCAAATAAGATGATCCTATTCACTGTTACTTGCATTAAAGCCACTCCTAGCTCTTTTTAACCCCTCATATCTGAGGTGGGAGGCATCTTCTGACATGACTCCCCCGATCCCCTTCTCCTGGTGCTCTTGTCCCTGTGGAATCCTCTCTCTTGAGCATGGACGGGACCTAGTGACTTGTTAGGAACCACTAGAATATGACAAAGGTGATGGGACGTCACCTCTGTGATTACAATATAACAGACTCTGACTTCTGTCAAGCTGGTATTTTCCTGGCTATTCTTGCATGCTCACTCTGACGAAGAGGGCCTCCTAGCAAGGAACTCCTGTCAATAATCACTTTGCGTGAACTTGGAAGTAAATGCTGTTTCAGTTGAACCTTGAGGTGACTGTGGACCCCAGGCTGACACCTTGATTACAGCCTCTTGAGAGAGAAACCCTAAAGCAGAAGGTCCAGCTAAGCTCTGCTTGAATTCCTGATCCTTAGAAACAGTGAGATAATACTTATGTGTTTTTTAAGCCTCTAAAATTTGGGGGTAATTTGTTATGCAGCATTAGATAATGACTATACTTCATATCCACTTCATCAGTAAATTCTATTAGCTCTACGCTCACATCTAGAAAATTCTAAAATTTTCTGACTTCTAAAATTCAAAATTAGAATATAATCTTACTGCCTTACTGCTAGTACCTTCATCTAATGCAATATAATTTGCCACCTGACTATTGCAATAGCCTCCTAAGAATATGTGACTTTTCTGTTTCTGCTTTTGCTCCCTTAATTCTATTCTCAAAACAGCAGGCAAACTGATCCTGTTAATGGATTCTATTCTCATTCAGACACTCAGCCATCTTATGAAAACCTATAGGGCCCTGGCTGATCTGTTTCCTCTGCCTGTGTACAGAGAGCACAACCACACTGGCTTCTCACCCTTCTCTGACATGCCATCACCCTTTGATACCCTTGCACTCTGTTTTCACAGCATAGAGTGCTCTTCACCCAATAGTTTCATGGGAGGTTCTCTCAAATATCTTTACTCAAATGTTTTCTTCTCAGAGAGGTCTTCCCTGGACCTCCTACCTATAATTGCAACTTCTCAACATGGTTCCTTGTTTTAGTCTCCTTTTAGTATTTATCACAATAAAATATTTTATATACTTTATTTATTTATCTTGCTTATAGCTTGTCTCTGCCACTAGCATGTAAGCTTCTTGAGGGCACAGAGTTTTCATTTTGTTTACCACTGTATGTCCAGCACATGGGACAGTGCTTAATATATAGTAGGCATTCATTAAATATTTGCTGAATTAATTACATAAACGAATGAAGGAATATTACGAATTTGCACTTGCTAGAAGAAATTAGTAGAAAAACTCTGTTTTGAAAAGAGGATGTGTATCACATAAGTATGCAATGGCACTTTTATGACCCTTAAAGCCACAAGGAGCTTTACATTAATAATATCCTAGAAGTGAGTGGAATTAAGCCAACTCTTGGCTATTCCTAACAAACAGGAATAAACCTTGGCAGGTAATACTCTTAAACCACAGATAACTGACAACATTGAAATTAGGCACTGAGTCAGAACACTAATTAAAATTTACATTTAAAAGCTAATTGAGCTGTGTTCACTTGCACAAATTATTTCAATAGCAAATTACTTCCTCCCTCTATATTTTTAATTAAAAAGAATAAAACAAAGCTGACAGAGGGTCTCCCTTTGTTGTTTCAAAATTACTGTTCAGAAACAACACCTGTAAGAAAATTCTTAAGGGCACTTTCAAATATGTTTAGTATTGCCATTAACATCAAGATAAGAACTTTGCCTCGAAATATTATGTTGACCCTGAGGCCTAACCTTGACAGTCAGGACCTACAAGTCAATTACTAAAAACAGGTCATCAAACCTTTTCATCATACACTTCTCACAGGAAAAAAAATTATGAAGCAACTCTCAGGTGTATATGCTCATTTAAGAGTTATATGCCTACTCTTCCATACTAATATATTACAAGACATACACAAAAGAGAAATTAGAATGAGATGAAGAAATAGTATTTAAAAATAATTTTAATTTCATTGTATGTATTAACTGAAATGCATTTTTTTGCTCTCTCTAAACATTATTGTTAATACTACTTAGTGAGAATTATATTATTGAATATTGTGCATTATATTTTAAGATCTTAGTTTACCACTTTATGGTACTGAGATATGGTTTCAATATTTGGTTTCCTTGGTTTCATTGCTGGGAAAAGTCTGTCCCAAAGATGCATAATCTAAGTGAGGTAGATGTACCAGAGTCCGGATTATGAATAACGTATTTTTAATAATAATAATTTTTAATAATACTATCTAACATGTAGGCAAAAATTTTTAATTTTGCGAGAAATTTTTAATATTACCTGATAGTTATTAGTTGTTTTGACAAACTAGTGGAAGTTGTTGTACTTTTATACTTTTAAACTCTTTATTTGGAAGATTTTATAACAGGTTAGAAAATTCTGTGCCATAGTTTTAAAAGTACACAGATATGAGAGATCTTGTAGGTAATCCTTTTACATAATTTTGGCAACAAATCCACTAAGTTATGAAAACATATCCAAACAAACATAACATTTTGAAAATACTCCCTCTGTTGCATGTTTCTTAAAAATAACACATTTTTCCATTATTGTTAAAAATTACATTTATTTTGAAGGAGCACATGAAATGAGGTGTGTGTGTGTTTTAAGAGAAGATCTGCCAAGTGGCAAACTATGAGACATAGGAAAAGCTGCAAATTTGAACTCATATTTTGCAACTTTTTATTTGCAAAATATGAGTTCAAATTTAGATAACCACTGAACATCTGTCTGGCCAAAAATTCTTCATGGCTACTTCCTATATTATTACAGAGAATTTTAATGATTCTGCCATTCAAAATAACGTAAATCTACTTAACCAGGCACAAGCAAAAAGTGCCACTGCCAACTGCTATAAGTTTGTGGAATTCACTCTTCTTTTACGATTTCAAGTGTCCATAAGTGAAAAATGATCACTTGACACATAAATGAGGTGAGGCAACCAATGAGTACCCCTATATTAATAATGCAGCAGTTACTACAACATGTAGTTCAGTATGTGCATTTAATTATTGAACCAAGGTGAAGCACCATGGAGCAGTGGGAAGAAACTAATGAAGTTCAAGATCTCTACCTAAAAGGAGATATCAGCATATTTTTCATCCCTTTTAAATGAAGGGATTTCATTGAACTCTTTCTACTCTCTATTCTATAGATGTGGTATTACATAGTAAAAACATATAGCAATCAAATAAAAAGAAAAGAGGCAAAAAAACAAACGAGGGCTTTGAATACAAGTAGGCTAAATAGATACCACTTTGTTTTATTCAAATAAGGACTCTATTTTAACATACTATATATTCTTTTGAAGTTAACATACAACTCTATGAAGTCTTTGTACATGGTTCATGCCAATGATTAAATATTTATTTTTTCTCATTGCTATATTAATTATATCAAAATAGCAACAACCAGCAACAATAAAACCTACTTCTTTTGCTGTAGCAGTCAGGGTCAAACAGGAAATGATGCCCATTCAAATAATTTGAGGAAGGTGTAATGAGACTATTGAAAAAGATGTGGGCGGGATGGAGGGAGACCATCATGACTAGGCAGTAAATTGGGGCCTGTAACAGTGGAATTGTTAACACTCTGAGGCATGGAAGCAGTGATGGGAAGCAGGAGAGAGTCAGTAACCATGAAAGTAGCAGTGAAGACAGAGCCAACTGAAAGAAATCCTCACAGACAGGCAGGGATTATACACCCTGACTTCACTTTCTTCTTTTCCTGTAATCTTCTGCTGGGGCTACCAATTGCTGTCTCCAATCACAGACAAGAGAGATTCTGGAAGCTGTACATGCAGGTCAGCCTCCCGGGGCAGGGAACAGGGTGAAGGGTGGCAAGTGGGTCTAGAGAGGCAAACAGAAGACATCTGACAGAACATCTTCTAGTTTATTCCCTTCTGTATGATAATTAAGTGGCAGATTGGCACTGTCTAAACTCTGTGTTAAAAAAGTTGTGCATATAAAAAAGACATGGGGAAATTATATAGTCTGTTGCTGTTGCCCTAAGGTATGACTGATAAGAGGTTTTTTAAAAATCACCTACTTTTACCATTTTGAACAGGTAACGCTTTTGTTACAAAAATCCAAAAGATGTAAATGAGACCACAGTGAAAACTGTCTCCCATTGTCCTATTCCTGTGCCCATTTTTCCTCCTTACACAAACCATTGCCACTAGTTTCTTTTGTATACTACAGAGACTTTCCACACATTTGCAATCCAGGGTAAGAAAATAAATGTATATTTCTTATTTTTTTACAAGAATAGGAGCACATTTTATACACACAATACATGTTCCTTTGAAATTTAATAATACATCTTGAGATAGTTTTAAATCAGTATATAGAATTCCTTCTACAGTAAAAAGAATTTTATTTGTATGGGTCTAACAAAACCTTCTTCGCCACTTTATTGATGAGTATTTGTTTCCAATTTTTTTCCTACAATCAAAGCTACAATGAGTATTATCATATATACATCATTTTTCACATGTCATTTTTCACATGTCCTACTATATTTGTAATAAGTACTTATAGATAAAATTGCTTTGTTAAAAAGTAATTGCACTTAAAAATGTAAATTATATTGATAAATAAACCTCCATAAAGATCATAACAATTAAACTTCCATCTCCAGCTTGTGTGTTTTTCTACATTTTGACCAGCACAGTGCCACGAAATTTTTTATTGTTGCTAATCTGACAGCTTAAAGTGATATGTGACTCTTTTTCAACTTATTATTATGACTCAGGTTGACAACCAATTCATGTGATTAGAGACCATATATATTTATTTTTATTAAATTATTCATTTATATCCTTTAATCATTTTTATGGATTAATAGCGGGGTTCATATTCATTAAGGAAATTAGTTCTTTGCTACTGAAAAGAGTTGATATACAAAACACTTTGATTTATTAAAAAGTCCTGTCCTATTTATAAAAAATTCTCTCATCTTTTGCTGTAGCAGTATTTTTATGGTCTCTCTCTTCCTCTCTCTCTCCTTGTAAATCTTTGATACATTTGGAATTTATTTTAGTGTATTATGTGAGTTACGGATCCAGCTTTTTCCCCCTATTAGTTATCCAAGCACAATTTATTAAGTAATCTATCTTTCCTCCACTGATTCCTAATCTTTTTTACTTTTTAAAAACATCTACTAAATTATCGAAGATAATTTGGTATAATTCTGGGCTTCACATTTAGTTTCATGTATTCGAAACTAATGGATAATGATTAGCACTGATCATAATTGTACTAAAATTACAAGGAAGCATCCACTGTGCTGGTGAGTGCTCATGAATATGTCAAACTTAGAACATAACTGGAATGAGTTCTTTGCGTTTTGGCTGAAACAAATGGACTCAGGGAAATATTATTTATTTATTTATTTTTATTTTATTGGTGTCAGAATAGTTTATAACATTGTGAAATTTCAGTTGTACATTATTATTTCTCAGTCACCATATAAATAGGTCCCTTTACCCCTTATGTCCGCCCCCCACAACCCCCTTCCCCTCTAGTAACCAGTAATCTGTTCTCTTTGTCCATGAATATGATAAACATATGAATATGATAAACATATCTTCCACATGAGTGAAATCATACAGTGTTCATCTTTGGTATATTTTATTAACATAATACCCTCAAGGTCCATCCATGTTGTTGCAAATGGGACAATTTTGTCTTTTTTATGGCTGAGTAGTATTTCATTATATATATATATATATATATATATATATATATATATATAACATCTTCTTTATCCAATCATCTGTTCATGGGCACTTGGGTTGCTTCCACATCTTGGCTGTTGTGAATAAGGCTGCAATGAACATAAGGGTGCATAAGTCTCTTTGAATTGCTGATTTCAAGTTCTTTGGATAAATACCAGGTAGTAGGATACCTGGGTCGTATGGTATTTCTATTTTTAATTTTTTGAGAAATCTCCATACTGTTTTCCATAGTGATTGTACCAGTTTGCATTCCTACCAGCAGTGTATGAGGGTTCCCTTTTCTCCACATCCTCTCCAGCATTTGATATTTTTTGTCTTGGTCATTATAGCCATTCTAACAGGTGTAAGGTGATATCTCATTGTAGTTTTGATTTGCATTTCCCGAATGATTGTGATGTTGAACATTTTTTCATGTGTCTATTGGCCATCTGTATATCTTCTTTGGAAAAATATCTGTTCATATCCTCTGCCCATTTTTTCATCAGGTTGCTTTTTGTTGTTGAGTTGTAGGAGTTCTTTATATATTTTGGAGATTAACCCCCTGTCAGATGTATAATTTGCAAATATTTTCTCCCAGGTGGTATGCTGTCTTTTTGTTTTGTTTCAGTTTCCTTTGCCTTGCAGAGCACCTTTAGTCTGATGAAGTCTCATTTGTTTATTTTTTCTTTTGTTTCCCTCACCCGAGTAAACATGGTTTCGAGAAGATCCTTCTAAGACCAATGTCAAAGAGTGTACTGCCTATATTTTCTCTTAGGAGTTTCATGATTTCATGTCTTACCTTCAAGTGTTTAGTCTATTTAGAGTAAATTTTTGTGTATGGCAAAAGATAATGGTTTACTTTCAATCTTTTGCATGTGGTTGTCCAGTTTTCCTAATGCCATGTATTAAAGACTTTCCTTTCTCCATTGTATATTCTTAGTTCCTTTGTGAAAGATTAGCTCTCCATAGATGTGTGGCTTTATTTCTGGGCTTTCAATTCTGTTCCATTGATCTATGTGTCTTGAACCAGTACCGTGCTGTTTTGATTACTGTAGCTTTGTAGTATATTTTGAAGTCAGGGATTGTGATGCTTCCAGCTTTGTTCTTTTTTCTCAGGATTGCTTTAGCTATTTGGAGACTTTTGCTGCCACATATGATTTTAGGATTCTTTGTTCTATTTCTATGAAGAACGCTATTGGGATTTCTATTGGGATTGAATCTGTAGATTGCTTTAGGTAGTATGGACATTTCTGATTGTCTTTTCTTTATAGTTTCAATCATTTTTGTGAAGAATTCCCTCTCTTCATTCATTTTATTCCTCATTTCATTGAACTGTCTTTCTCAGTTTTCTTGTAACTCAGTCTTTTTATGACAGCTATTTTGAATTCTCTGTCATTTAGATTGTAAATTTCTGTGTCTTCAGGATTGAGTTCTGGGTGTTTGTCTTTTTCCTTCTGGTCTATAGTGTTAATATACCTCTTCATAATACTTGATGGGGTGGATTTGTACCTTCATGTAGTGATAGTATCTGGTTGCTGATTCCATCTACTGCTACTAGGGGTGGGGAGCTGCGTATTCTGAGCCAACCAGGATCCCTGGAAGCTGTGCCTGTACGAGCCTGGGCCACTCCTTGGGACTGCAGTGGCACTGTTAGCTCTCTCAACAAATGGGAAAGTGATCACGCAGGAGCTCAGGGCTGCCACTGCCTGCTCAGGGCTGCCACTGCCTGCTCTCACAATCCCCCCAAGGTATGCTCCCATCTTTGGGACTGCAGCATTAGAATGGGAATTCTAAGCAGCTGGGAAGTCATTTGCCTGGGTGTGCATATCCATCACCACCTCTTCCTAGGTCTCACTGGCCACTGTCTTGGTGGGTGGGGTCTCCCCAGTGGGTCCGAGCCTGGGCCTCTTACTGGGACCATGGCAGCACTGCAGGCTCTCCCAGCAGATGGGAAAGCAATCACACAGGGGCTCAGGTCTGCTGCCACCTGTTCCTGCAGTCATGCTGAGGTGTGCTCACACCCTTAGGGCTCCATCAGTACTATGGACACTCCAGCTGGGAGCCCTGTTGTACAGGACTACTCAGGGGCCAGAAAGTGCTCACCCATCTCCACCACCTCCCTGGGGGTAGTCCATCAACTTTCAGATGTATAGCTGTGCAGGTCTCTCAGGCATCCTGTTGTGCTGTGTGAGTATCCTGCATTGACCAATGAATGTCCATTTAGTTGTAGTTTGAAGGAGGAGAGATAAAGGGAGCAGCTCACTCCACCATGTTGCTGATGTCACTCAGGGAAATATTTTTAATGAAAAGAATAAATAAAAACATTCAGATTGCGTTGGATAAAAGGTCAAATTAGCTCAAGGACACAGAGGGAAAATAATGAAAGAAAAAATAGTCATTTTTGTTGAGATTGTCATATTTGTCATTGTCATCAGCAGCAGCAATAGCACCACCATCATTTATTGCCTATTATATGCAGGATCAGGTCACCATTATCCCCTTTCTACACTGTGGAAACTGAGGTTAAGAGGATTTAGGATTACGCAGGTAGGAAATATGAGAACTAAATTTGTCATCTGCCTGATTTTACAGCCCTGGCTTGATGAGAATTTGCTAACATGTATTAGGTGAAGTGTGAGAATTCATAAGATGCAGGCCTATATATAAGTCTGAAACATAAATACCAAATGATTGATAAAGATAAAATGTGATATAGGATTTTGGCAGAGTTGGAAATTCTCGAGATTGAAGTTGTTTAATTATGACTTTCTGCTAGTGATGGAACTAGTGAAGATTATGATTCAGGAAGTAAAGGTTATGACTCAGGAGGTCATTCCAGGAAGGGGGATTGAAGGCCAAACACAATGTTATAGAGGTGAAGATTGCTCATAATGTGTTTGGAGAATAGGTGCATAGATTTTATCCAAATGGGAGCTTTTATATTCATTGACTCATTTATGTATTCATTTTGTAAGAGAATAGTGCTTTGGTACTCTCTGATGGACAAGAAGAAAGCCGAAATTTGCTTCTTATCAAATGAAATACATTCAGTACATACGAGAGTTATGAATACAAGTCAGGCCTATAGTGAATATTGCATAGTTATATAATGCTTCATGAATTAGGAATGCTAAAGTAGCAACTGTGTAAATAAACAGCTCTTCAGTGGCAAGAAGAAGGCTATTACACTCTAAAATGTTTTCCATGAAAACTTTCCCATACTATTTAAGAGAATCCTTGGATCTTTCTCACGTCTAAATGATTAGAGATAACACATACAATTGTTAGAATATTGCATGATAAGAGATCAGGAATAGACTTTAGTAGACATACATTTTGATTCAGCAATCCATTTTCTTAGAATATTCTTAGAATAATATTACTTTTGCCATGAAATAATTTTCTGTTCATTCTGTCTACGTTTTGCTTTCTTTTTTTTGTTTTTTATGAGAAAGATTAGCCCTGAGCTAACATCTGCCACAAATCTCCCTCTTCTTGCTGAGGAAGATTGGCCCTGAGCTAACATCCATGACCGTCTTCCTCTGCTTTATATGTAGGACGCCTGCCATAGCATGGCTTAATAAGTGGTGTGTAGGTCCATGCTGGGGATCTGAACCAGCAAACCCTGGGCCCCCAAAGTGTAGCATGCAAACCCATTACACAACCAGGTTGACCCCTCTTTATTCTTTGTTTTTAACCAAAATTTCAACTTTTGACAATAGCACTTCTACTGATACATATAGAAGAATCTTCTAATGATTACAAAAACAAAAGGGTAAACATATATTCTTCAGAAGTTCCTTTAATTAAACAAGGAACCAACATGAGAAATGGTTTATCATTTCCTATGTGCTGTGACATGAAGAGAAATGTTTTTCTAAACCATAACAGCATGTGAAATAAACATAAAATATATTCACATAACATTGACTAAAAGAAAAATATTAAACATATATGCATATAGTCCATTTTATTACTTATGAAAAAAACTACATAAAATATACACACATAAACACACATATGCACATATATATAATACAAACACACTCAAACAGACACACATGGACAGCACGCCAGAATACTCTACTGATTTCTGAATACTAATTCCACTTAATTTGTAAGATCAGTTCAGGTTCATCATTCCAGAATAAAAATTAAGATATTGACTGTACACAGGAATTTGCAGCCTAAATTATTCAGTTCTAACTCACATCTATTTGAAAATGGATGGTACAAAAAGATGTATGGTTTTTCTTATCATTTAAAAAATACTCCTAAATAGTTTAATCAATTATGAATGTAGTTGATAACATCTGAAGAATTATAATGCTATAACTTAGTACTCTTTCTCTCTTTCTTTGTACAATGAGCCTAGTTTCAGAAACTTAATCTGGTCACTCCTTGCTCCTTTCTGTCTCTGTATATGAGGTTCTTGAAATCTACTCAGTTTACTCTTATCCATCACCTCCTTGAAACATAGTGTCAAAATCTCTCCTCCAAGAATTTACCTCAACTAATGTCGCCTCACCCTGAAGATACTTTTATTTTCCATTCTCTTGAGGGTTAATATAATTATCTCACAATTATTGTGATCTTACTTCATAAATATTCTTTCATTGTTCCAGATTTAATCACTTGTTTATATTTTTCCTATTCTTGACAAGCAATAATACTTATTATATATATATTTTTTTAATTTTTTTTTTAAGATTTTATTTTTTCCTTTTTCTCCCCAAAGCCCCCCGGTACATAGTTGTATATTCTTCATTGTGGGTCCTTCTAGTTGTGGCATGTGGGACGCTGCCTCAGCGTGGTCTGATGAGCAGTGCCATGTCCGTGCCCAGGATTCGAACCAACGAAACACTGGGCCGCCTGCAGCGGAGCGTGCGAACTTAACCACTTGGCCACGGGGCCAGCCCCCATGTTTTGTTTTTTTCCCTTTAATAGAAACTGGTATTCAGTCCCACTATTGAATTAAAATTTTGTTTATTTAAAGTTTCACATTTTTATAACTTCATTTGAATAATAAAATGCATATCTAGAAGTAGGAGATTAAAAGAAAACAAAGCTTAAAGAACAGTTAAATCAAGGGTTTCAGTAGAATAACCTGCATTGCTGCACTTGGCCCTTGGGTCTCTGGGATGTACTTCTTTCTTTAGCACACTGTTCTCCTACTTTTATTTTGTCTTTATCATCCATTCCACTAGTTCATCCTTTGCTATGTCATTGGAAAATCCTGAATTTGTCTTATTACTGTAAATGATTTTGAGTTTATTGCATACTGAAAATAAATAGCCCCAGACACAATTTTGCAATTGAGTAACTGAATGAATGAATAGCCAAGTAAGTATTCTGGGGAAATAAAAATTTTGAATTCTAGCCTTAGATATAGGTGGTATTTACTATATGGGTCAGAGGTTCAATAAAGCAACAGTAGTGCAATTGGAAGAGTGAACATTCACACACTGATTGAAATAAATGTCTCAGGTGGGCTCTCATGACCCCATGCCAAAGCTGTTCAGCCTTGAACAAGGATTGCTTTTTGAAGGCTTAATTTTTTTCATGCATAAAAGTAATACCTTGCAGATAGGGTGGCTACAGAGTTGCCAGATTTAGCAAATGAATGTACAAGACACCCAGTTAAACTTGAATTTGAGATAAACAATGAATATTTTTTTAGCATAACTATGTCTTAAATATCACATAGGATAAACTCATACTAAAGATTATTCACTGTTGATTTGAAAGTCAAATTTAACTGTGCTGTTGTATTTTATCTGGCAACCCAACTTGCAGATGATATGCTAAGTACTTGGCACGTACTAGACACATGGTAAGTGGTGGTAAAGGTATTGGTATTGTTAATGTTGCTCTTAATACTGATAATAAGTCTGTGACTGTTAGAGGCAACATAGTATAATGTAAGAGTGGGAGCTCTGGAGTCAGATTTCCTGATTCAGATCTCATTCTCCCACTAACAGCTTTGTGACCTTGAGCACATTACTTAATGCCTCAATTTTCTTATCTGTATAATGAGGATAACAATAGTACCTAGTGGTAGAGTTGTTACATGGATTAAATAAATTAATCCTGGTAAAATATTAAACAGTGCCAGACACCATTGATACAAACCCTGAGTACATGCTAGTTGTGATTGTGGTTTAGGGTGAACAACAGTCTTAATTTTCCCAGACCCCAGAGGGGTTTCCTCGGACATGAGACTTTGAATGCTGAAACCTGGACTGGTCAGGACAAACTAAGACATATAATTTGTGGTGTTAGCTAGGGAAACAGAACTCACATATACGAGAATAGGTAGCAGTTAGTACTAAATAATAAGAGAAATCAAATGTTAAGGGCATTGATTATATTCTATATTTACCAGCTCCTGACTGAAATAATTCAAGACAATCGTATTGAACTGGTATATGGTATACCAAGGAGGATGTAAGGAGGCTAGGAGCTCAGTCAGGAGGGCAGACTTTAAACAATTAATTCTCAATTTGATAAGTAACATAAATAAAAGGACTTTGGGAATCAAGAGAAAGGCTTAACTGACTCTAGCAAAGAATGGAGAAGATCTAGAGAAAGCATTTAAACTGGGTATGGAGAGGTGCTGAAAAGCTTTCCAGGCAAAAGGGAAGAAGAGCATTTTAGCATCTTCAGACAGGAGGCTATCTCCAAGCAGTAGCAGGTGTGTTGGTATGGTCTGACCAGGAGTGTGTGAACAGAATAGCAGAAAATGAAGCTGAAAAGGCGTGTGAGGGACCAAATGTGAAAGGCTTATATGGTTTTCCAATTATGCATTTGATATTTATGTATACAGTGTAGAAAGATAAAATTTAAATTTAGTATGAAAAATGATGCAAAGGGAAGGTACAGATAGGAAAGGTAGACCCAGGAGACAGGTTAATATTCAGAATTCATGCTATGAGGTCATGTTAGAGGTCAGCTAAATTTTTGACCCCAAGTATGTAAGCAGCCAAAAGGAAGTAATAACATTTAATGAGTGTTTACTATATACCAAGCATTTTTCTGAACACTTATCAGATTTCTGGTGTCTTTAAACAGTTCTGAGTCTACAGAAGATTTTCCAGAAATTATTTTGGCTTTAAAAATTAGTATTTATTTTATTAAATTTTTAATTTAAAAAATAATTTTTCTTAAGTTTTAAGTTCAATTTACATATCTTACACTATTTATAAATGTAGCAAATTTTAACAATCACTTTCAGGGTGGGAAGTTATGTGCTTACTCTCTTTCCAGTTAGAAACTTAACTCAAACATTTTGGACTTCATTTATAAATTTAGTATTTTCAATTTTCTTTTTAAGTAGTTCAGTGGTCTGTCTTGATAGAGAAAATTTTCCTAATATATCTAGTATATAATATTATAAATATAGTGCACTGTTTGCTCAAATGTTTCATACTATTTATAAATATAGTACCATTTCAACTTAAAATCACAAGCCTATTTGATTACTTCGCCAATCTGTTACTCTAAAGGCCAAATTCCCCTAAATATTAAAAAATTAAAATGGCATCTATACACATGTAATAGTTACTACAGTTTAATTCTTTCAAATATTTCTATACCTAATCATAAATCTAAGAATTAAATGATGCTTTCTCAAATGTACCAAAACCTTGATAATTGTGAAACTTGACAACAGTCTGTGTATGTGTGGGGAGTGGTCATCATACTATTTTCTCTGTTTTTACAAATGTCTGAATATTTTTATAATAAAAAAATTAAAATGCTTTGTCACTAAAGAAGCAAACATGTTAACCCCGAAAATCTTGGACGTACCTTTCTAAGCAACTTTTGTGTTGCTTCTCACCCTGATGAGGTTTCAGAACCACCAGTTTCTGCATAGGATGTAATTTCTAGGTCAATGGCCTTCAGGTGAGGGAGTCTTCCAACCCAGGTTCCCTAGATTCACATTAGACACTATGGAATTTTTCATCCTCACATTTATATTCTGCTACATCCCCTCGTACCTGCCTCCTCACCTCACTCCTGGCCTCCCAGCTCTCTATCCCCCGTGGCTGTTATGTAACTTAAATAATTTGTTTTTCTCTGGATCTTAAAATATTTAAAAGTCTTTCCTTCTGGCTCCAATGATCACTCAAGAGAAATTCTGACTCACATACATTGTTGCCCTAATTGCTTGAAGATTTTAGTTACTAGTTCATTTGTCACTCCCTCCAACATCATTTACATCACAATATTTTGTGATTTCACTATCCAAGTAGATGATTCTTGTCATATCCTGGACTCTCAGTTCCTTAATCCCCTTTTCTTTTAATGATTTTATCTTTAACATCAGTCATTCCCATGTCATATACTTGACCCTGTTATCATCAATGCTTGCAAACTCTCCTTAATTTCAATTTCAGGCATTTCACTCTCAACTAGAACTATTTTTCTAGCTCACTGCCTCTAGTATCTCAATGTTTACAATCTTTTGTCCACACAGGCTATAATTCTATAATTCATCAATTCTTTTGCTCTCCTTAACCCAGCTCATGTCCTCACTTCCCTCCTATGCAAGTTAAATTTCATGGTTTCACTATTATCTATCCCTTGCATATACCTTCAATTCCTTGGTCTCTCTTGCTTCGTGATATGCTATGGTAAACAATATTTCTGGTTAAATCCAACTCTCCACCTATTTCTTGGGAAAGGAGAAAAACATTTTTCTGATTGGCTCGGCTTTAAATTTATAGGCAGTAATTTCAAGTGAGCCCACTGTCTTCAAACTCTCAACACCTTCTGCTTCATTCAAAAGATGATTTTCTTTCCTTTACTCCACAAGCAAATACTATTACATCCACCCACTTTGCTGTTCCATATTCTTCATTTGTTTCCTGTTACTATGTGTGTACTCTGTGTACCAATCTTCTTGTGCCGCAGAGGATTTCTCAAGAACTCACTTTCTCTTGTCTCATCAATGTTACCCTCTCTATTTTTTTCACCAGTATATAAAAAAAGCTGTTATTTTTCCAATCCTAAAAACAAACAAAACTTCTCTGATGATTCTATCTCCCTCTTCAGCCACTACCCCCTTTCTCTCTTCCTTTCCCTGTAAAACTCTTAAAATCATTGTCTTTTGATATCTCTCTTTCTATCATCTCTTGAATCTATTTCTATCAGGCTTTCACCTCCATTCCACTGAAACTGCTTTTTTGATGACCTCCAATGACCTCCCTTCTGCTACTCAGATCTCACTATTACTTGACATGGCAGCAGCATTTGACAAAGTTGATCATATCGCCTTGCCTTTACTTTTATACTTTATTTAGTCTTACAGGATTCCATGCTCACTTGGTTTATCTTTTACATCTGACTGTTCCTTTTAGTCTTCTTTCCTGCTTCTGCTTTATCTCTTTGACTTTTACATGTTGGCTTGACCATTAAAATATTCGGACTTCTTTGCCTTTCTATCTTTTCTCATTCTCCCATGACATCATCTATTCTTATGGCTTTAAACCTCATCTTTGTGTTGATCATTTTCTCATTTTTATCTGTAGTCCGGACAAAGATGTTCAGCAGTTTTCAGATTTTAATAGATCCAAATTGATTTCATGATATCTTTTCCCATCCCTGGAAACATGCCCTCCTGAAACTCTATTCTTTCAGTTGTTCAGGCAACAACCTTGGTATCATCATTTGTTTCTCTTAGGACCCTCAACAAACTCATCAGAAAATTCTGTTGACTTTATTTTCAAAAAAACCCCAGAATTCAATGATTTCTTACTCCTTCTACTACCATGCACTAGTCTAAACCATTAAAATCTCTTATCTGGATTATTGCATTAGCATTCTAACTAGTTTTCTTGTTCTTGCCATTGTTCCTCTTTAGTTGATCTTCAAAGCAACAGCCAGAGTGATTCTGTTAAAATACAAGCCAATCATGTCTTTCCTCTTCTCAGAACCCTCAATGACTTTCCATTTCACTTAAAGGCAATATTCTAATAATGGCGTAGAAATATTTACAGAACCTGCCCTCATCTTCTCCCTTTTCCGCTCAGACCTCATTTCCTACCACTATTCCCCTTGCTCGGGTTAATACAGCTACATTGGCCTCATTGCTTTCTCTCCAACACCCCAAACTCACACCTCAATGTTCACTGACTTTGCATATGCTATTTCCTCTCCCTGGTATTTTTGCCTTCCGACACCTATACCATCCATCCTCTCACTTCACTGAGGTCTTTTTTTCAAATGCCATCTTTTTTTTTCAGATTTAAACATGAGTTTTACCACCTTCATGATTCCAAGATCACTAACTTCTCTGAGTTCCATTTTTCTAGTATACAAAAATGAACATTAAATTTCGTGCATTAATTCAACAAATATTTCTTGAGTTTTCACTATGTGGCCAGCGCTGTTGTACATAAGGAGATGTATAAGCAAACAAACTGAAACAATTCCCTCTCTCTTCATGGAACTTACATTCCGATGGAGGAAAACAGTGTATGAAAAAATTAAGCAATTGCTATAATGTGTTAAAAGATGATAAGAGTTAAGGAGAAAAACAAAGCAAGAATGTGACGGAGAAATTCTGGGAGTAATATTCAGATGAAATAATACTGATGTGGTGGCATTTGAACTAAGACTTGAAGGAAGTGAGGGAGTAAGCCAAGTCTATATCTGGGAAAACTGTTCTAGAGAAAAGAATCAGTCAGAGCAAAGATTGTGTGGCAGGAATGTGTCTTGCATTCAAAGAGCATTCAAGGAGAAGCAAGCAAGTCAAGTGTAACTGCAACGGAATGAGCAAGGGGAGAGAAGTTGAAGAGATTAGAGAAGTAACGAATTACGCAGTAAAACTTGTACATCATCATAAGAATTTTGTCTTTTTATTTGAGTGAAGCAAAAGCCATTGTTTGATTCTTGGCAAGGGAATGGTTCCATATGACTTAAGGTTAAAAAGAGTCTCTCTGGTTGCTCCATGGAGAATATTATAGAGGAGAAAAGACGGAAGCAGGAAGACTATTAAGATATTTTTAAGTATTTCATGCTAGATATGTCAAGTGCCACATTGTTAATAAGGCCTTTCCCTTGCTACTCTGTCCTAAAATGGCAACTCCTTGATCCTTGAACTTTTTGTATCTCGTGTTTCATTTTTCTTCCTAGCTCTTATCGGCATTTTACAAGTATATATCTTATTCCTCTTAAAAGCTACACAAGGACGTGCAGAAATTTTGGTCTGTTATATCCATTGCTGTATCCTTGAAGACTACCACATGACTTAACTCATGGAAGTGCTTGCTAAATGTTTAATGAATAAATTCTTCCTATGGATAGGACCACAACTCTTACATCTACAAGCCTGATGCCTGGTTGGAATCTCTGGCTGTGCAACTCCATGGTCCCAAATATGATGATATTACATTAATTCTCACAACACCCTCTGAAAGTAAATATTATTACTATCCTCATTTTTGATGCTGGGAAAAATGGGTCTTACAAAAGTTAAGTACCTTGCTGAAAGTCAGATACCTAGGGACTAGTAAAACTAAGTTTTGCATCCAGGTGCAGTGAAGCAGATCTTTATTAACTATTACCCTATGAGTGAAGAGAGGCAACATTTTCACATGTTAAAAACAAACTGGTGCTTTGGAGAAGCACAAGTTTTCCTGATATTGATAATAAAATAAAATTTACCCTGTGGGTCCTTATATATAAGACAGAATTAATGAATTTGATCTTTATTTTATAGGCATTGCAGAATTGGGTAGATGAAATAAACAACAGCACTATTAGTAAGGAAATGATAATATCCTGAACTAAGAGTTTAGTGGAGATGGAGAGGAGGGTACTGATTCATGAGACAGTTTATAAGTGACTTGGTAGACAGAAGGTAATGAGAGGAAATTAGCCCAGCTTTGTAAATGAGTGGCTAGGAAGGTTGTTAGGGAAGTAAGTCAAATGATGAGTGGTTGAATGAGCCTGAAGAACATGCAGAGGTCAGGACTGGAGTTTCTACTGGCACTGAACTCCAGGTTTAGTGTGAGCAGTAAAGTCAAAATATGAAAGGGTTAATACATTTGATTTCTGAGTTTAAAACTTCAGATAAGGAACCATTCCTAGGGATGACAAGATTTATTATGTAGTCATGGATAGGAGTTGCTGAAGGGTGGACCTATAATTTATTGGTGAAAAAGGATGTCAGGGGCTCTTGAGGCTTTGGGTTTTAGCTGAATCATAGATTTAGAAATGCAACTGTCTAGAATGGGTGGTAAGATATGGGATGGTGAAAAACACCAGGAATGGTGTCCCAGAAATTTTCCCATTTACACTCAGATGGAATGTACATAATGTAGACCACAGAGTTACAGATTTATGCCCACTTGGATAACATGCTTTGGCTGAGGAGGACAATTAAAATATTCCCAAACCAGGCCAGGTGGTATAGTGGTTGAATTTGTGGTTTGTGCGCTCTGCTTCAGTGGTCCAGGGTTCGCAGGTTCGGATCCCTGAAGTGGACCTAGCACTGCTTGTTAACCCATGCTGTGGCAGCATCCCACATAAAATAGAGGAATATTGGCACAGATGTTAGCTCAGCAACAATCTTCTTCAAGCACAACAAGGAAGAATAGCAACAGATGTTAGCTCAGGGCCAATCTTCCTCACACACACACACAAATTCCCAAACTATCCTTCAACAAATGAAGTTGATTAAATAATAAAAAGAAGAAGAGGAAAGAGGGAAAGCAGAAGAAGAAATATTTGTTAAGGCTAGGAGCTGTACAAGGCCTACTGCATAATTTTATGTTATTTCACCCTCAAAAAAATCTCAATTCTTTCAATTAGTGATTTATTCAACATATATTTACTGAGTTACCATAGGTGTCAGGACCTGTGCTAGGTACTTTTGGTAGGTATTATAACTCTTGTTTTACACATGAGGAAATGGAGGCTCAGAAAGTGTAAGTCAACCGCCCAGGACCAAAAAGGCCTGATATGTCATAGCTGGGATCACCAGTTGCTTCCATATAAAATGCCAAAAATGGTAGGTACGGTGTCATCCAGAGGTTGGAGAACCAATTAGACCAACTATAATGTATGCACAGAAATAACAAATAACTTCTCCAGGACAGTTATTACTAAGGATCCTTTACCCAAGTAAAGGAAAGAGAATAGAGAAATATCCAATCTTCACATGTCATTAACCAATTCTCAAACTGGAAGGAACTGCCAACTATGAAAATGAAACCCTGGCTAAATGGCATTATTATAGCTCAAGAACAAATTATCTCACTGAAGTCACATGTTCAGTAACAAGGTTTATTATAAAAGTTTTACACCAAATCATTTAAGGTATAAAAATCCAGCTAAATAACGGAAAAATCCAAGCAGAGCAGAACCCTGCCCGGTCTTTTCACACCATCCGCTCATAGGATTTTCATGGCCAATCTTTTCAGAAGCCGGTTGCCAGGTCCTTCTTTCTAATCTTTCAGCTTTGCTGAAAACTGTCCACTGTGAGTGACCTTGCTAGTACTTGAAATACCTCGTGGCATAGCTTTCAACATCACACAGCTGCCACAGTATAACAACCAATGCAGACCAAGGTGGTGAGAATGCCAAATCTTAACCACTAGACCACTGTGATAGGTTGAGCAACACTTTAGCGATCCATTCTGTTGCTGTTGTAAGGGATATTAAGTTCTTTGCCTTTTAAGTTCCTAACTTCCTCAGTGAGCACAATTTTACATTTGCAGTGCACAGTCACAAACCTTTAAAATAACCAAAGGATTGATGAAAATTTTTACTTAAATTTTCTTCTTCTGAACTGTGCTAGCAGGCAGATGCGTGGTGTGAGTGAGACAAATGTTGGCTGTTGAAATGTAAAAGCATGTATCAACAGGCAACCTGTGAATGTTGCTCGATTCCTTTGTCTGTTAAACTTCTCTGAAACTAAGTAATGCACAGATTCCTAACTTTTTCTGACACTTACAATGTTTCAAGATACTTTTCTCAAATAAGTTTCTAGTCTAGTTTGTTTTTACAGTGATTTTTCTGATCTCACTTCCACCCATTTCAAATTCTATTATTAAAGTTTAGTTATAAATTTGAATTGGAATAAAACAAAGAGCAATGGTAGGAGAAGTCAAATGTCAAGAATCTAAGATCTTAATTCTATGTAATTATTAATTTGTGATACAATCTTGGGAACTGGAATTTGGGGGATATTTCTCATGCTTTCTAATTCAAAAAATATATCCTTTGGAAGAACTAAATTTATATTAAGGATCTTGATTTACATGATCCCAATTTATTTTAGCAATAACTCTGTTAGGCATAATTTTATTTCTTTTACAGAATATGAAAAAGATTAGGGAGGTTAAGTAATTTTTTTAAAACCATACAGCTAGTAGAGACCTGAGTTTTAATTGCTGCTTAAGTATGTTTTCCTCCAAAATCTTGTTCTCTTACTATTACATTATTCTGACTTTTACTGTTATTGTTATATCTTTCATAGTACTTAAGTGGGTTGGAGGATCATAGTGGGTAGGGTACAGGGTCAAATTTTGGCTCTTCTGCTTAGTAGCTTTGTATACTTAGCCTCTCAGTACTAACTTCTGCATCTGAAAAATGGAGATAATAGAATTGCTGTGAATTAGTGAAATAATATGAAAAGGTGACTAGCATAGTATCTAACTATATATGTTTACCACAAGGCAATGTTGTCATGACAAGAAAGACTATTGAAAACAGATGATTAGAATTCTTAGTAATACTTTTCAAGTCAGAGCCATACTCGAGTTGATAAACCTGAGTACTCTGGTCTTTATCGCAGAGAAAAGATATTAAAATATTCTAGAAGATCATCCAAGTCACCATCTAATCACCAATTTAGTTCCTGAAGTTCCTTAAGCCTGGAAAGGGGCTCTCCGCACATTTGACACAACCATTTCCAAGAATAAATAATTTATAATCCAATCAAGGAGGACTTGAAAAATCACTGAATGAAATGTTTAAATTAATTTGTTGAGACAACAGAGTTGAAAATAGACTCTAGCATCTGCGGTAACTGCCTGAAATAGCAAGGAGGCTTAAAAGACCACTTTTCTTAAACTATGTTTGTTATCATTTGTTTATATTTTCTATCTCTTTCACAAAAGAGCTATAAATTATGTATATAATAGGCCCTCAATAAAAACTTGGAGAATAGACAGATGAATAAAAGAATGGATGACTAACATAATACTATCTCTTTCCTCAATATACTTCTCACGCATTTTCCTGCCTCTGTTCACAGGAGCCCACTGGTCTATTTATGTAGCTGCCCTGACAACATCTAGTAACTGAAGCTCTAGATTAAGTCTTGTGAGACTTTTCAGAGTCATCAATCAATTTGTGTCAATAGTTCATTGAGCAGCAGCCTCTCTAAAAGTGATGGCAAATTTTACTTGGACGAAAATAATAGAAGCTCCACCATTTTGGTAAATAAATGACATTTATGGTGCCTTGGGAAACACAGGTACACAGTGCTCGATTTAAAAAGAAAGTGACATGTACATTAGGATTTCTCCCTTTCACAATTTCAGATGACCAAACTCAAGCAAGATACATTAATTACTCGACATCCTGTCAAGAGTGGTTAGTATATCAGGCAGACTGTCAACTCTGCAGACAAGCACTATTTGTGCAAGCTGTTCATTTGTCATTGGTCAAAAATGAATCATATATGCCAAAATAGAAGAAAATTTTTAAGTTATTAAACATGACAAGTATTTGATTGAAATGTCCAAGTCTGGATTTTTGTGAGCAACACATATAAAGTTTTTTAGACAAGGAAAAATAGAGTAACAGTCTTTCTCTTGTAACTACAATAATTGCACACAAATGAAATAGAAAATTGAGTTAGAAGAAAAACAAGAAAAATCTTCATTCAACCTTTTCAAAGAGTGATCTTTTGATGAACAAAGATTGTAAAATAGGGCCTGAAAATCAAGGACTGACTTACCAACTGATACAAAACAAAAAGAACAGTATAAGGGGGAAAAAAAAACAACTGTAGAATATAGGAGCCAGCAAAAATCAGAAACTATTCAGTAATTCCTCAAAGCTAACAGAGATCCTCAATATAGAAAACTGTATTTTAAAAAATACTGACTGCTTGGCACAGTCTCCCCATAAAACGCTTCTTGCCAAATCACTGGACATAGCCTTTCATTTGCAATCAGGGTTTTAAGAAACAGCGTAGTTAAGTCATAGTTAAGGCACCTCACACTGTGGACTAAATCAATGTTAACATCAAATCTTTCTTCAAAAACTTCTATTCCAGAGAATCATTTTTTTGTAAATCATTTAAATCAACTTTCTTCAATTCCAACGAGCTGGGAGAGTCTATTTTTTAAAAAGAGCAAAAGTGATTATGAGAATATCAATGACCAACTCTACACATTTATTTTAATATGACCTGTTTTGATTGCCTGCTATTTTAAGTACAGTAGTCAAGAAATGTTAACCTTAGGCAGTACAAATGTACGTGGTATGATTATTTTTTTTAAAATTCATTTAACACGTATTTATTGAGCACCAATTATATGTACTATATGCAATGCTCTGTGTTAAGGATGGATGGTTAATATGAGGCCTCACAGTCCAGAAATGGAACAGAGGGTTTTATCTATACCAAATCTATTCTCCCCTCACATCTAAATAAAGAATCTGATCCTCCTCAGATATCAAAACCTTCAGGGAAGATGATCTGTTTAGGGATAAATTCTGAATATTCTAAGCTAATTGGATAAGTCAATTCACCCAATTGCCATCTGATCAGGTGATTTGTTCAGGATGACATGTGACCCAATTCCAGCAAATGATATAGGACGTTAACACTGCTACGGGGTTTAGAGACAACTTTTCTTGCTGGGAAAGGATCAGCCCTCTTTTTTTTTTGCTGCATGGTGCCAAATATGGATGTAACATCAACTATGGCAGTCTTCTTGTAACCATAATATGAACTGGACTGAGGACAAGTCAACACACCGAGGTTGACAGAGCAGAAAGATGCAAAGAAATTGGGTTTATGACAAAATCAGTGAGCAGCTGCAATGACAAACTCTCGAATCACTCTACTAACCACCTTCTTGTTATGTGAGATAATTAATTTTTCACATTGTTTAAACCAGCTGAATCAGGATTTTCTGTTACTTGTAGCCCAAAGTATCTTAAAGAAAAGCAAAATGGTGAAGTAAACAAAAGTATGCAATATGCTAAGAACTGTATTGGCAGTGTGTACAAGAGCAAAGGTCAGAGACAACTTCAAAGAGGATAAAAATTTGAGCTGAGTCCTAAAGGACTCTGGGTAAACAACAGGACAACAGCATTTCAAGCAGAGGGAAATGCCATGAACAAAGTCACTAGGGCATGAAAGATGTCTGAAAATTTGGGTAACTACTTGAGAATGGAAAAGACTATGTTTGGATGTAGAAAGCCATACAAAATGGAGGTAGGAGGTAGGCAGAGTTGAGATCATGAAAATCTATTCCAAGATCATATTAAAGGAGAATAGATTTTTATCTCACAGTCTATGAGTTCTAAACCCTGTCAGCAGGAAAGAGCTGCCTAGAATTGTGAAATTATGCTAACCAGTTGGAGGTTACCCAGGAACTACAGCTGACTTTATGAGTTAGGGATCAAGTTGCATTACATTAAGATTATTCTGAGAGCAGAGTGGAGGATGGACGGGCTGAAGATTGGTAAGAAGGTAAGTAAAGGAAAAAAGTTAGGATACTATTGCAATAGTCCAAGTAGGTGACACTGAAGGCTTGCCCTAAGGTGCTAACCATGGAAACAGAAAAGAAGGTACAAATTCAAGACATATTTATGGGAAACAACAGTCAGGTCTTAAGGATTGATTGAATGAGGAAGGTTATTGGGTAAGAAAAATGCCTCCCAGATTTTCTCTGTTGGGTATCTTGGTGTCTTGGTAGTAGCTGTAAACCAGGACATTGCATATAAAAAAGAAAGTTTGGTAACAGTGGGGACAAGGATCGAAAGAGTACAGGGTAGGAATATTTAATTCAATTTTAGACCTCTTAGGCCAAGATGTCAGTCACTCATCTAAATAAATAAAATAGCTAAATAAAAATCTTAATAATGAGCCCTCCAGGTAAAATGGTTACAAAATATATCCATAGGTTAAATCTCTTGGAAATATTTATAGAATTGCTGAGTAAAAGACATTTTTAGGTGATGTCTGTCAAAGTGATGATTCTTAATCAAGTAGTTAGAAAGCACTCTTTTTTTGTCTTTTGAGACAAATTTTAGTTTTTGAAAAGAAAGCCAATTAATATATGTAAAGGTTAGTACTGGCCCGCTACCACTTGATGGCCAAATTTTTGAGTCATTTCTCTTGCTTTACCTCGTTGGAAGACACTGCTTGGGGTTTACCAGATCAAACAGCACTTTGCTTCTGTGTTTAGGTATACACCTGGCTCACTTTCCTATACTCCCTTGCAGTTAGATGGGTCTTGTTATTGATTTCTGACCTACAGAATATAGGCAAAAGTGATGAGTCCTCTCACTCCTGTTAGAAAGGCCATCATCAAAAAGACAGGAGATAACAAATGCTGGCATGGATGTAAAGAAAAGGGGCCCTTGTGCACTGTTGGTGGGATTGTAAATTGGTACAGCCACTATGGAAAACATTATGGAGGATCCTCAGAAAATTAAAAGTAGATGGGGCCAGCTCCGTGGCCGAGTGGTGAAGTTCACACACACTGCTGCGGCGGCCCAGGGTTCGGATCCTGGGCGCGGACATGGCGCCGAGTGTCAGGCCACATTGAGGCGGCGTCCCACAACCCACAACTAGAGGGACCTGCAACTAAGATATACAACTATGCATCGCGGCGGTGGGGGGCGGGGGGGGGGGTGTTGGGAAATAAAGCAGAAAAAAAAAAAGGAAGATTGACAACAGTTAGCCTAGGTGTCAATCTTTAAAAAAAAAAGAAAATTAAAAGTAGAACTACAATCTGATTGATAATTCCACTTCTCGGAATATATCCAACAGAAATGAAAACATTAACTTAAAAAGATATCTTTGCCCCCATGTTCATAGCGGCATTATTTATAATGGCCAAGACAGAGAAACAACCTAAGTATCCAGCAATGGATGAATGGATAAAGAAGTTGTGGTATATATATACTGGAATACTATTCAGCCACAAAAAATGAGGATATCCTACAATTTGCGACAACGTGGATGGACCTTGAAGGCAGTATTCTAAGCGAAATAAGTCAGACAGAGAAAGACAAACACTGTGTAGAATCTAAAAAACAAAACCAAACTCAGAAAAAGAGATCAGACTTGTACTTACCAGAGGCAAAGGGTGGGGGAAGGGGAAATTGGAGAAGGTGGTCAAAATGTACAAACTTCCAGTAGTAAGATAAATAAGTACTAGGAATACAGTGTAAAACATGGTGACTATAGTTATGATTGCCGTCTGATATACGGGAAAGTTGTTAGGAGAGTAAACACTAAGAGTTTTCATTATAAAGACAATTTTTTCTTTTCCTCTTTTTTAATTTTTATTGTATCTATATGAGATGATGGATGTTAGCTGAACTTATCGTGGTAATCATTTCACAATATATGTAAATCAAACCACCATGCTGTACACAAACTTACACAGTGATGTAATGTATGCCAATTATTTCTCAAGAAAACTGGAAAAAAAAAGACAAGACGACAAAAGTGGCGTGTGCTACTTCTAGACCTGGCACCTAAAAATACCTTCAACATGATTCTCTGATTCTCTCTCTTTTTTTATCTGGGTCCAAGTTCAAGGAATCTGGGTGAAAATTCCAAATTCGAGCATGACTGGGCCAAAAGATGGAAGCCTGGCAAGTACCATCAATGTGCTGATTCTTTCTGATTCTCTGTCACCAATCTAAATCTTTCTCCTGCTCTTCAGGCTTTTATATCCAATTGCTTCCTGAGTATTTTTACTTAGAAGGAAAGCAAAGATTGATTCTTCTTACATTTTATTGTTGCCAAGTTCTGATCTGGACTATAGGAATTTATTTTCTAACTTGTTTAACTTGAGGAAATGGCTGACTTGAATTTCATTAGCATATTGCTAGCTGCTTAAGTAACCAGCGTTTTTGAGAAAACTGAGAAAGTCTTGGTTTTATATAATGTGTCTTAAAAAAAATAAGTACAAACTGAGTCTGCTAAGTAAATTACTCAGCAATTGTTTTCTTATCAATCATGGTTTAATAGTAAAACTAAGAGAGCAAATTTAGTGTTTTAAGTATGAATCAGGAACTACAAAAGAAAGATTCTGAGAAAAACCTACTGTTTCCCTCAAAACTCTTTTAAGTAGACAATTTTTTTTGGAGCTTACTTCACGTACCTATTAATACTATAATTGATAGCACTTGTGGATCATACCAACACCTAATGGCAAAAGTTTTGAGCTATTAGATATAAAGATATTTCAAATACTGTTTTCTCTTTAGTCTTGCTTTCAAGTTAAGGAAAAGCCACTTCTTCAGTACTTGAATGAGTTCCCAATTATTGATAGAAAAAATAACATACTATGAATTCTTCAGGGTGCACTTTTTGTTAAAAGTAGATTTTGAATTGGAAAGAGACCTGAATTGGGCATGAGATGTCAATGAAAAAAAAGATTTTAATCTCAATTCATTTTTCTTTTTAAAGATTGGCTCTGAGCTGACATCTGTTGTCAATCTTTTTTTTTTTTTTTCTCCTTCTTCTTCTCCTCATAGCCCCTCAGTACATAGTTGTGTATTCTAGTTATAGGTCCTTCTAGTTCCTCTATGTGAGATGCCACCTCAGCATGGCTCGATGAGCAGTGCTAGGTCCACACCCAGGATCCAACCCAGCAAGACCCTGGGCCACCAAAGCAAGCGCAGAAACTTAACCACTTGGCCATGGGGCTGGACCCCCCTAATCTCAATTCTTTAATCAGCTAGACGATTGTCAGTGGATGAATCACTAAACTTGTAGAAATCTCTTTCTAGGGGGAAAAAAGTATTATAGCAGATGATTCCTAAGGATGAATTTGACTCGCAAATCATTTGTATGAATTATGTTAGTCTATTCATTTTGGAAGCCAAATTCAAATATTTTTAGAAGACAAAGATGATTTCTAAACAGAATGTCTTTTTGTTGGCCATATTTATTGCTGGCTAGAGCAAAGCTGTAGTCTGAGAAACAATGAACATTAAGCAGTATAATGCTGTTTTTCAAGGCCTCAACCCAAATCTCTAGCATAAACTATGACGGAGGGGAACTGATATTATTACAGAGAAACCAGATTTCTATCTAAGGAAGCCCTGACGTAATTGCATGTGGCCATTATAATGAAAAGTTGCTAGAGAGTGCATTAGAAAGTTCAGTTCCCAAATGCCAGATCTGATCCAAGGTCTAACATTTGAGGTCAGTATGCATATACAAAATGTTCATTTTTATAACTCTTCTCTTTTTTTTAACAAAATAGAAGAATTTGAAGGGAAAATAATATAAACTTGGGATAAATTTAAGGTGGAGCTCTGTTCCTGGATTTTGCATTGATTGTGGTAGAAGTTTGTAACAGATCCTATTTTCATATGTATTTAATAGGACTAATAAGACTTAAATGATATTAGAAAATTAATTTAAACATTGTATACTGTTTAAAAAAATCCTTTCATTAAAGGAGCTACATAAAACCTCGATCACATAAAATAGAAATAAAACAGACAACAACTCTTCCTATATTATGCTTTAACTAAAAACCTGTGCTATTGGATTTTACAGATTGTTATGTAAAATGTAAACTTCCTTACAAATATCTGTCCCTTTTTTTCCAAGTTGGTCGGGGTAGAGAACAGCTATTATTAGTTTAGTGGATCGTTTATTATGGGGATTTTATCTGGTGTATACTTTTCTGAGAACAACGGAGTGAAAGGTGATTATAACAGATCAATATTAAATGACAGCAAGACACATCTTCCCCTTACAAAAAAGTGAAGCAATAATTTATTATTTATTACATTGTAAAGGTAAAGAGGTGAATTAGTAGCAAGATAATGATTCTAGCAGGTAAAGCATCGAGGCTTTAACACCTCCCATTGACTGCATCACGTGAGCTCTGGTACATGGTGGTAACTCCCTAAAGCACAGCTCTTTACTCTTACCTCAGGGAGGATTTCAGACATCAAAGCACAGACAGCATTCACTTCCTTTGTGTATTCATTTGGATGCCTCTGTCAGTGTTTAACTCTGACAGAATGGGAGCACATATTTAGGCTTTTTGATTTTACTTGATGTCCATCCTTGCCTCTCTCCATTGTAGGTCATAGGCAAAAATGTAACGGAAAGCATTTGTTGTCAGTTCCCTCCTTCTACTCTGTCCCCGCCACTTAGCTAGTGGGTTCTTTCCTGCTGCCTGGATGCTAATGTGTTGTTAGCTTGTGAGATTCTTGAAGCAAGAACCATTCTGGGGGGGCCGGCCCAGTGGCGCAGTGTTAAGTTCCCACGTTCGCTTTGGCGGCCCGGGTGGGGTTCGCTGGTTCAGATCCTGGGTGTGGATCTACACACTGCTTGTTAAGCCATGCTGTGGCAGGGGTCCCACATATAAAGTAAAGGAAGGTAAGCATGGATATTAGCTCAGGGCCAATCTTTCTCAGAAAAAAGAGGAGAATTGGCAGCAGATGTTAGCTCAGGGCTAATCTTCCTCAAAAAAAAGAGAACCATTCTATTTAGCTAGTGTTCTAATGGTTAAGATTAGGTGCTCTTACTACTGTGGCCCAGGTTTGTTTCCCCATCAGGGACCCACACCATCCCTCTGTCAGTTGTCATATTGTGGGAACTGGGTGTTGCTGTGATGCTGGAAGCTATGTCACCTGGGTCAAATAACATCAGGGTTAGCCATGGTGGATGGGTTTCAGAGGAGCTTCCAGAATAAGACAGACTAGGAAGAAGAACCTGACCACCCACATCCGGAAAAAAATTGGCCATGAAAACCCTATGAATAGCAGTGGAGCATTACCTGATACAGTGCTAGAAGGTGAGCGGATGGAGCAAAAAGACAGGGCAGGGTCCCACTTTGCTGTACACAGGGTAGCTAGGAGTCAGAATCCACTCAACAGCACTAACAACATTCTGTTTTATCTTTAATAGCTCAACAGCGTCTAGCATCTCAATGTTTGCCACAAAAATGAACAAATGATAAACTAATTCATCATAAGCATTATGTTCTGAATATATATTTTTTCATATTAGAAGGGAACTTCTTGGAGGGAACAATACCTAACCTAAATGAGTGACTCACTAGTGAGAGAATTTTAGACATCAGGGGAGACACATTTAGGAGAGGGAGCAGGAGGAATATGCATGACTTCAAATCATACGACTTAAAATTTCCACATTATTTTGCTTTATTTAGAGTAGTCCCTGATCTGAGAAATTGCCCCAAAATTCTAGATAAGTTTAGGATAGATGGTTTAGAAAATGAATTGGCAGATTTTGCATCATCTCAACTTTATGGGTAGCATATTAAAGCTCATAATATATGGTCGTTTAATACCAAATGCCACCTTGGAAAGGCATCATGGTAGCAGAGACACCATTTCCTTGGTTCTCCGAACTGGTCCAGTAGACACTGCTGCATCAGCTTGTTCTTCAGGCCCTAATTTCTGGCCTAGGTTTGTCCTTGACTTCTGCTTGCATTCTCCCTCCAATCCAGTTTTGCCATCACTAGTGATATCCATTGCCTACTACCCGATTGGGCCCACTCCTGAAATTGTTCTAGCCTTGCCACTCTGGTTTGGCATCAAGCCCAAGTGATTACTCAAGCAGCCCTCTTCTGCCCCCTATTGTCACAAATCTGTATGAGTGCAGCAAGGTTCAGGCAACTTATTCCTATTCATTCCTTCAACAATAATTTTTTGACTATTTGTCAAGTGCCAAGTACTGTATTAGGTTCTTGTGATATATGAATGAATAAAGCAGAAAAAAATGCTGCTCTTACAGAGTTTGCAAATGGGGGCTTCATCTCAGGCTGTCCCCACACTATGAAAGGAATACCTTTAGATTTTTGCAGCACATGCCTTAAGTAACAATTTATAAAGGAGCCATGTTATAAAATGGCTCCCTACCATATAGATTTTGACTCAAATTGGCTCTCTCTAGGAGCTCATTCAATCAGACTTACTATTATGCATATAAAAGACTGCAATATTGTTGTTCTGTTTGTGAAACATTTCATAGCATGCTGATGTTCCAATTTTTTAAAACACATATTTAAATTCTTTATCTTCAATAAAGAAATGCTTATTTTAGTTCAAGTTCCCTAGAACAGAGTATAAATCAGCGATTTAGGTGTATGTGATTTGCTTAAGGAATGCTCTTCAAAAAAAATCCTGTGAGGGAGTAAGGGAAACATTATAGGAGAGAGGAGGAGTTCACAAGGACGAGGTCAAGGTCAGGTCTAGCCTTGATCCTATCCCTGGGGAGGCTCTGGAATGTAAATTGCACCTCAGAGATTTCCCACTTCCCAGACCAGGTGGGAACACAATTATTAACAGAGCACAGTTCTCCAGAGAAGAAGTAGTTGTCAATTAGCAGTCAATAGCCAAAGAAGTGCGAGATGGGTGCACCGGCCAGGTAAAGGGGATCTGGCTGGGCCACCAGCAGTGCCTTTGAGAATGCACTGTACAGGATTCCTGGCATGTAAAAATATTGATGACCTTAAAGAAATTTCTACGGTTTTATGGTTTTAAAAACCCTTTTTTAGTATCTCCGGAGTTCCAGACACTGGTGGGATTAGTACACTGAAGAGTATGACATCACTGATATCATCAGCCACTATATGCAGTAGGGGTGGAAGTAGACAGGGAAACAGGAGTGTTAAGGTAGTGTGACATGACTCCTGGCAGGGTCCATAGAGCACACTCTGGGATACAATGTGGAAGCAATACTCAGTCAACCCCAGATGGTGGCTGGGGAGAGGGTCAAAGAAAGCTTCCTGCATGACACGACACCACAGCCAATCTAGTCAGGGCCCTTCATAATGTCCCTTCCTTGCATTATTTATTTCCTGTGTCTACTATAATAAATTACTACCACCTGGTGGCTTAAACAACAGAAATTCTCACAGTCCTGGGTCCAGGAGTCGGAAATCAAGACAGGGCTGTGCTCCCTCTTGAGGCTCTAGGAGAGACTCTTCCTCACCTCTTCTAGCTTCTGCTGACTCTGGACATTTCTTTCACTTTGGGCTACCTCACTCCAGTAAATGCCTCCATCTCCACATGGCCTTTTCTGTGTGTGTGTGTGTGTGTGTGTCTTCTCCTCTTCTGTCTCTTATAAGGACACTTGTCAATGGATTTAGGACCCGCCCTGATAACCTAGGTTGATCTAATCTCAAGATCTTTAATTACATCTTCAAAGACCCTTTCGCCAAATAAGGTCATATTCACAGGTTCTTGGAGTTAGGATGTATATATATCTTTTTGGGGATCCCCATTCAACCCAATATCTCACTAACAGTTAAACTGTTTCCTATCCAAAACAGAAAGGGGCACTGAGTTTAACCTTCTATAATTAATTGTTATATGATAGAGGGAGGGGCCTCCTAAGTGTGACCCTAAAATGCTACGGTTCCCATTTATAGCCATCTTTTAGTGTGCAAACTGGGATTGAAAGCTTTTAAATCTTACAAATCCAAAGCTTACTGTTAACTCCCTTCACAAGAAAAATAGGGGCTACTCATGTTACATTCACCCGTCCCATGAAGGAGACTTGCGGTAACTCCAAGTCAATTTCCCCTTTCAGGAAGGCTGCACACAGTGATGCCAAGCAGTCAAGACGGTTTCCTGTCTAAGCCTATTTACTCATAATTCAACATCTAATGAGGCAACCTCTGATCAGTGGCAGTGGCAGGTGGAAGCAGTGTTGGGGGAGAGCTATTTGGGAGGTAGAGAGGTATAGAGGGCTTGGTAAACAATTGGGCATGTTAGTGAGAAACAAGAGAATCCAGAGAAGACTCCAAAGCCTGGGTGAGCAGGGCAAGATGCTGAGTTTAGAGCTGAGTATGCTGAATCTAAAGAAGCAGTAGCTCATCCAAGAGAAAAAACATCATTAAACTGATGGCTGATGGATCTCTACCTTTTATTATTATTATCATTATCATTATTATTATTAGAAGGCATTGTTTTTTTTTAAGGAAAGATACATTGAGAATTTTTTAAAATATAGCATGTGGGGTCTGAGCTGTATCTTAAAGTTTTAATTTAACATTCTACACACAAGCATTCCCTAAACATGATGCTAGCCACCAGCTATTTTTTTTTAACTCCAAGACACATGTTAAATATAAGCAACATTATTTCATGCTTAGTATAGTTTGTCTGATTCTTAATTTTTATTTAAGTTTTAAAAGGATGTAGATATTTTAAAATCTCCCTCAATCTTCCTTTTCCTTTCCATGTTCTCACAAATAAAGCATTCAAAAACAAGCAGTCAATTTACAATTTATGTTTTTTTCTATTTCTTCTATCCAACTCATGGTTAAGTTTGTGCTCCACTTTGGTGGCCAGGGGTTCACAGACCTAGTGCTGACCTGAGCACAGACCTAGCGCTGCTCATCACGCCATGCTGTGGCAGCATCCCACATAAAATAGAAGAATATTGGCACAGATGTTAGCTCAGCGACAATCTTCCTCAAGCAAAAAGAGGAAGATGGGCAACAGATGTTAGCTCAGGGCCAATCTGCCTCACACACATACAAAAAAGTGGCAAGTCAAGTGTTAAGGGAAGTAAACATGGAGTTTAATGGAGACCTAGCTTTAATATGATAGCAGAACATCACCAAGTATATCCATATTACTTCCCTTAGCACCATAGTAGCTGACTGAAAAACTGGAAGGAATAAGACTTCATTCAGAGCTTGAGAAGAGAGTCTATTCAGTGAAGGGCCTACAGCCAGTCAATGTATCTAATGCCTCATTATACTAACATACTAGAGGAAAATGTTCTGTTTTTTATACTAAAATGAAAATGAGCACCAAAACAACATTGGTGGCTGAAAATTCCCTGTATCTCTACTTTGCAAGGAAATGCTTGAGTCATTTTCATGGGAAGAGTGATGTCTACATGAATAATGTCTTTTAAAGCAGTAAAACATGATACTCAAAGATGATATTGAATTCTCTTTTTTAATAGTAATTAAAATTCTTCACTAGCAATTAAAGCCAGTAAATGCTGGCTTGAATGCCTGTTATACATACATGAGGACAACAATGGATCCGATTTTATCCTTAGGTATTGACACTTGTAATTGTTAAAATTTTTGCTATAAAATTGAATTTACAAGGTTAGTAATAAAAGAAAAGTAGGAAAAACAGCCTCCAAAGAACATCATGTTCATTAGGAGCAAGAGTAAGTGATGATGGGAGAAATTCTGATATCTGTTATGTAAGTTTTAATTCTCTACTAATAATATTCCAAGTTTACACTCGGGAAAAGTTTACTCCCCTAGGAATTTTCAACCAAAAGAGTATATGTTGATCTCTATCGTTTATAACTAACATTGTACAGAAATTACTTTTAAAGCACACATTCTTCCAAAATATCCACAGTCTTATAAGTAGATTTTATACTGATATCTTCAATAAGTAGATAAAACCACAAACGGCACTTGTGATTTAAAGCTATAGGAAAGCTATCGTCCAGATTTAAAATTCTGATTGAATTTAAACAGCAGCAACTGTACAAAAGAAAGATTTTGAAGACAATGACAGTTAAATTATACTCAAATAAAAATAACCTTGACAAAGACTCGAATCTGGCTGAATTTTAAGTGGAGGTTTATATCAATTACAAAGTAAAGAAATCTTGTACTTCTTCTAAAGCTGCCCCAACAGAGAGAACTTGACAATAAAAAAAGCATCCTACCCTATTTTACTTAACCTTACCAGTAAAGACGATGGGCAATCTGGATGCTTTGCAATGAACGGTGTAACAGGAGTTGCACTAGAGGACTTTCCAGGTTCCATTCAAACTTGACAGCCTGAAGTAAGAGATATAATCACTTCATTCTTTTCTTCTCAGTAACAAAATTATAGCAGAACACAGAGGGACTTAAGAGGCTTGAGAAAAGACCAAGGAAAACAGACAGTATGTTAACAAAAAGTCAGTAATATATTTGATAGCTTTATTAGCTAGTGTATAACTAATAACACTACACACACATCACACAGTCTGCGTTTGTGTAGTCTGTTTCCTGTCCTCATTGATGCTTTAGCATCACAGGATAATAAGTAAGAGCAGGTTATTGGAGGTTCAATCAAGGCTGGTGGAGTTCAACCATGCCTAAGGAGAAGAATCCTGGCACACACAAAAAATCATATCATGATTATAAAAATGACGTCACTACACAATAGAGATTTCTCCTCTTCTGGAGGTGAAATTAACACACATTTAAAGCCTTAACTGAACTCACCAACTGATATATTAGTATTAACCTGCAGACCTGGAAGCTTTACTTAGAGGTTTCAAAGCTGATCACTGCCACCATAACCCACCCTTCTCAAATCCTTTCTCTCATCTCCACTGTGAACAACTAAGATTTTCTAGGATAATCAATCTGGTGGAAAACACAGACAGCAACGGCAACCCCTGATAGCCTCAGGGACCTAATTCAGACTTTCCCCTGCACTCTGCAGGGACTTCACTGTCAGCAGTCAAAAGGTAGGTTCCTATCATCATCACAGGAATGTGAATGTGTTGTGAAAATGAAAACCAGGTTCTCTTCATTAAAATGCTCATCCCTTCTTGAGAGGCAAAGCTTCTATCTTTGGTTGCTCCCTGAGCCATTTAAGTCACACACATACACATATACACACACTCACACACTCCAAGTTTAAGCTAGGTTTTATACCACAGTACAGACAGCAGAAAAAAGTGAGTACAACATTCATTCACACATACACTGAAGAAATACCTCAATATATCTCAAGGATGGGAAGTTTATGAATTCCAAAGGTGTGAGAATGCCAAATATGATTTCAGCAAATTTGCATAAACTTTTGATACTGTCTCGATGTATAAAGATCTTCATGTGTGTTGTCTTAAACTGCAGCTATGGTTTTCTTTCGCTTACTTGCTAATACTGGGCTGACTAGGTGATGGGTTGTGCTTACGCCCTAATAGTGAGCATATCATATGAGCACACGAGCAGGAAAGATGTCTCAGAATTTACTTCCATGCTTGTCTTTTTAGCTTTCTTTTTAGATTTCCCCATCATTTCTGGTTGTATTCAATAACTATCTGTTGCTGTTGAATTGCTTCCCTTGCATCACTCTGTGTAACGGGTACAATTTCTCCCTAAATCCTGCCTCACCATGTAGGAAGTAGGCAATATTTCGGGTGCACATTGCATTATCAAGCGCTGTTCTTGAAACCTACCTGCATGGTTATGACCTGAGGTTTGCAATAACCTCTGGGTCTGGGGCTTAACTGATTCCTAGTCGTGAACAATATCTTCTATTTTTATCATCACCTGAGAGTCCTGTCTTATTGCTTTAACATAGCTTGCATAATTCTAACAAGATAATACACAACAAAATAACATAATTCTAGAAAATAATCAATAGCACAGGATAGTTTATGACTTGGAAAGTTTTAAAGTTGGGGGAGAGCTTGGAAGTTTAAGGGCAAACTCTACAATGAATGTTTTGAAAATTCTTCCCAGTTTTTATTTATTTTCTAGTCACATTATACACTCCTTTCTATTTCAGAACAATTTATAATCTTCATTTCTAATTAGAGAATAGTTGCAATTTTATCTCTACGTATTTGCTAGATTGGATTCTGCATGCACCTTGTCTTACGAATTTGGATTTGCAGGTATACGGTTCTCAGAGATATTCCTGGTGCCAAGTGTACTGATTCAGATTGGGAATTTCAAATGAATTTAATCTAGATAAAATTAAAAACTTACTTTTTGTGTCGTGTTATATATATAGTAGGTTGCCCATACTCATGAGCTGAATACTCATGAGCTGATGAGATGAATAGTGTTCCTAGAAGTTGGATCAATCTTTATTTTCACCCCACTATCTTGGCAAGTATAGGAAAATTACAACTATCAGGATTGGCAGAAGTAACTATATGGTATAGCTATTTCTAAACCAGCTCTCTCTTCAGGAGTCCTTCAGAGAAGTGCAGACTCTGTGTACCAAGTAACATGGTACTCCAGTCAGTAATAGAGGCATCTTTCATTAGTTTCAGAGTTTCCTGTCTTAAATGTTCAAAAACTGAGGCACCTGGCATTTAAAATAGCTTGTAACCACAACCTGACCTTTCAGGCAAGAAAACACCTGACTTAAAAACCAAACCAAACCAAACATAAAGAACACTATTTTAGACCTATTTAGCACTCAGTATATAGTCAACTTGGAAAAATTTATCGTTTGTATTTTGGATGTTCAGTCACTTACTGGTCATTTGTGAAACGTAATTGTTTATATTTCAGAACATCCAGACTACATCAGTCTTTGCTCATATTTCTAGGTAAATTTACACTATTTTCTAAAATTACTACCACATTGTGATATTTTACGTTTTCACTAAAATGTACTATCTGGTGGTAGAATTTGCATATTATCTTATAAAATTACTTTCATAAAATTTATAATCAATATTGAATATTCTAAGGGAAAGGGAAGAAACTCACAAATTATGAGGAGCTGCCTAGCAAAAGACTATTTTCTACACAACATTTGTTTGGTTAATTTTTTCTTGTTTTACATAGATGGAAAGATTTCATCACAAGCATTTCTATATTTTCCGTTTTAATTAATAAGTGAATTTGTTTTTTAAAAATTTCCTTTTTGGCTTTTACATATCATTTTTGTAATTGTACTAATCTTGGCTAGAGAATGTCTATATTGCCCATATTGATATATGAGTTATAATTTGGTTCCTTTGCTGGCCAAATTGCAATATCACTTTCATGTAGTCTGTTGTTGATTCATTGAAACTCTTTTTGAGAATTACTAGTTAAAATCTTGGAATCCTTTGGCAACTCTGATATTCTTACCTGAACTAGCTGTGGAAGAAATTCCAGTAGTTCATCATTCAAGAGGTTGTCTAATTGTTGCACTGCCACTTTACGAATTTCTTGATCTGGAAAACTAATACAAAGTAAATATATCTATTAAGCTGTTAATGGTATGAAATAATACAGGAGAAACATCACGGAGAACAGAGCATGAATTCCACCCCCAGTGCACAAGATAAAATAATAATCTCACAATCAATTAAGATGATCATTAGCACCAAATAATTATTTTTCTGTATATTGTACTCTCATGTGTACTGTAGTAGAAAGCTCTTTTGAGTAGACTTAAATTTTGGAAATTTGGGTTTAAGTCAGATCCCTACCAGCTTTTTTGTCTCTAAAATGTGGATTATAGAATATCTGAAAGCTCGGGGCCAGCCCCAGGGCCTAGTGGTTAAGTTCGCGCCCTCCACTTCAGCGGCCCAGGGTTTTGCCAGTTCAGACCCTGGGCGTGGACATGGCACCGCTCATCAAGCCATGCTGAGGCGGCGTCCCACATAGCACAGCCAGAAGGACCTACAACTAGAATATACAACTATGTACTGGGGGGCTCGGGGGAGAAGAAGAAGAAGGAAAAAAAAAGAAGATTGGCAACAGATGTTAGCTCAAGTGCCAATCCTTTAAAAAAAAAGAATATCTAAAATCTTTTCTAAAATATATGAAAATCTTTGCTTATTATTTAGCCATGCATTTATTAAGTAAATTATTACCATCTGGAGATCTGATGGTTTACGTGATTAAAAATGGGATAACAGGTTTTGGCCAGATCACAAGGAAACCAGAAATTCAAAGTAGCTTACAATAAATAAACAAAAATAACTTAATAAGGCTAAATCTTACTAGACTGTGAAGTTCTTGAGGGTAATCATACCTTATTCATTTTTGGACTGTATATGCCTGTTGTAAGATTTAGCGCCCATTAGACACTTAATGTTTGTTACTGCTCTAAATTTATGAAAGTATTTAACATTTGAAACACTATTCCAAAGACAAATACTCTTCACATGGGCTCCTCATCTTGCTCTGAAGAACTAGACTCAATTATCTCCAAGATCCTGGAAAGCCCCTAGAGATAACTTCGGGCACCATACTGTTTTGATATGATTTTGACATACTACACTGACATGATTAGATATAACTATACCAATTATAATTAGATATAATCGGTAAGAACAATTAATTTTAAATAAGCAAGTTTCAGTAAAAATTAATACGTAAAATTTAAAACTTGAAGTTCTAGGAACTCATTGAAAAGCAAATAAACAAACAAACAAAACCCCCAAATACTTTTGTATGGAAACTAACTGAATGCTTTTCAACCAGTTAGGTAAGAGCGTTAAAGATTGGCTCCCAATACTGTGGAGATCAGAAAACCTTCAAGTCTTTTAATGTTCAGTCTCTTTTCAGCATATCAGGTTACTGAAGGGTGAAATAAATCCTATGCAGCCACAGTGTCAAGGAAAAAATGGTATTACTCAGTATTTCTCCAGCATCCTTGAAAGGAATTTGAAACGTACTACTTAATAAACAGGTGACATATTTTTTCTTCATTTAAACTGAGTATTTTAATTGCAACAAGAATTTCACTTGCAAGGTTAGTGACTCAAAACTATTATTTCTGCCTGCCCAGTGGCACAGCGGTTAAGTCTGCACATTCCACTTCGGTGGCCTGGGGTTCACCAGTTCGGATCCCGGGTGCGGACATGGCACTGCTTGGCAAGCCATGCTGTGGCAGATGTCCCACATATAAAGTAGAGGACGATGGGCACAGATGTTAGCTCAGGGCCAGTCTTCCTCAGTAAAAAGAGGAGGATTGGCAGCAGATGTTAGCTCAGGGCTATTCTTCCTCAAAAAACAAAACAAAACTCTTATTGCTGACCTGCAAATACTTTCCCCATAATTTTCTCCTTTTGAACAATCCAGCCATAAGACCTAGTGAGAACGGTAGTCCAGACACATCCCATGAAGTCCTGCTAAGGTCAGAAGATTTCAGCATAGCATCAAGTACAGATGGAAAGCAGAGGGGTGCAATAAAAATGCAAAGCTAGAAGAAGGTCAGCTTGTTTTAGCACACTAAGATTTATTTTCTCCTAACTAAATGTGATTGACTCTAATTTATTGCTCTCAATTATTAAACCATTTGTCTGAAGCTTGTAGACATCAAGGTCAGTTTGAGGACAGTTTGAAGTCTTAGATGGAATAGTTACATGGTACATTTTGTTGCCTGAGCAATGACTTAAGTCAGATTCTTAGCTACCCATGCTTTCTTGCCTGCCTATTTTATTTTATTGATATGAATGACAACAAAGAAAGAAAAACAGAAAACAAACATCACAATAAAGCTCTGATAAATAGTATACCTCTAATTATGTATTTATTTCCAAATACTAGAATATAAACTCCATGAAAACAGAAAATCTTGGCCTGTTTTGTTCACGAATGTGTCCCCAGTGCTTTCAGATTGGTGGGCACGCTCTAGATATATCTGAAGAATGTCTAAACTGAATTAATTATCTTTCCACCTAAAATATCTCTACTGCCAGACTTCTCTCCAGTAATCTATGTTTTCATCTTCCTCCAGTCATGTGGGTCTAAAGTTTTAAGAGTTATATTTTTCCTCTCTTTTGCCCTCTTTATTAAATTTTACCCCCTTTCCCATCTGGTGAAATTCTATTTATCCTTGAAGTCAAAGCTCAAGAATCAATTTACTATGAAGCTGTTCCAGCCACTCTGTAGCCCCCTGCAGAATTTATCACACCCTTCTCTATACGATTTTGCATTATGTACGTGGATGAGGCCAGGTTCCCTCATTATGAATCCATAGTGCAAGCACAGTTGGATAAAAAGTTCCTACTAGTTTCTTATCTTTAAATTTAATCAGTTGTCAAGTTCTGTTGACTTTTCTATCCTAATGGCTCTAGCATCATGCCCGTTTTTAGTTTTTTCTGTAACTACCTAGTCTATGCCATAATTATCTCATGCTGATGCTAACATTTTTCATAGCAATACCCTATAAAATTTCCTGAATTGTCAGTTCATTTTTCATTAAATGTTAAGTGGTTTTCTATTTCCAATGGACTGCTCTTAGGCCCCTACTGCTTATTAGATATTTAAGGCTAGCTGAACACTTCAGATTTTTCTCCTACCCTAACAGTAAATAAACTGCTCTGGCTCATCGGTATGTTATTTTTACTCTGAAAATGCCATGTGTGTTCTCACCTTTGTGAGTACTGTAACCTCCACTTAAAACATCCTTTCTTTTCTTAAAGTTCTAGTCCTCCTTTAAAATGTGGATCAAATCCCCTTAAAGGTGACCATCACAATCTTTAGTAATCACTTCTCTGAACTCCAAGGGCATTGACTGGCTGACTCCACTGGGAAATTAGAATATGCTAGTGTTTACTTTTGCTAGTTTACCTTTTCATATATGTGTTGTTCTCACTCTTCAACTAGTGAATAAATCAACTGAGGATAAAAATTGTTTCATCCTCTTTATTTTCATTCCTAGGATTTAATACCATGCTCCATATATGTTGAGTGATTAATAAAAATGCATTGATCATGATGATAAAAATGAGGAAATGATACTATTCAGCCTATTTTATTTCTTGCTGTTCTCTGAGATAATTTACATTGGTACCAATAGGTTTAACTTAACAAATACAAAAATTTCAGAATTTTTTCCTTTCAGTCAAAAGGATAAGATAAAAACAAATCTGAAGGTAATGGAAAAGAGGATGTATTTCTTTCAGACTCCTTCAGGAACAGGAGAACAAAAAACTAGTAATATCTGTACAGTACAGTCCTAAAGGAAATCTATATAATGTATTAATATGCGCAAACACGCATATTAATGTTTTTGCACTTTAATGGGAAAGTTTGTCTCTTTTTATTCGCTACTGTTGCAAGAAGTTCAGGAAGAAATTGGAAGAGAAATTGCTAAGAAACTAACCACATGACATCCTGAGATGTGACTAAGTCCTATCGACATTAAAGCATATCCAAATATAACTTCATCTGACTATTTTGGGAAGAGTTGGCCACATTAAAAGAGATGCTGGCAGAGTTAGTGAAGTTCCTGGGAAATGGGCTCTTTCAAACATTGCTGGCAATACGTAGCAACACACATTTAAAAAAAATCTTTAAAGTGTGCTTATTCCTTGATCTTACAATTTTACTTTTGAGAATTTATCCTAAGAAAATAATCAGAGACATGTATAGGATATACGTATGCAAATAAAATTGGAAATAATATAAATGTCTAAAAATAAATAAAGTTGTATATGATATGACCATACAATATATGTGGTCATTAAAAATATTAAAATAATATTTAATAAGAAAATATTGTGAGAAATTTATGCAGTATAATTCCATTTTAAAAAATGTATATATTTCTCCATATGCTTAACAAAACAATGGAAAGGATCAAAATATTAATACCAAATATTTGAATGGAAGTTCCATAGATGATTTTAGTTTTCTTTTTTAAGCTAAGTTTTTAAAGTTTTCAAACTCTCCATCTGAAAATTTTATTGGTCATTAAAATTAATAATTTTCTTAAAGTAAGTAAGGTTCATTCAACTAATTATGAATATATATGAATAATTGCAAATTCATTACCAGCATTAGAATAAAGCTCCAAATCATATGTCCTTTTAAGAGCGAACATTATCGTGTAAAAGAACAAGCATTATATTTTTTTGGTTGACAAAATATTCTTTTAACATAATAGGCCCAAATAGGGATCTCTGTCTCTGGAGAATTTATGCTTAATACCTTTTCAGGGCCCTGAACTCAGGCAAAGATCAATGGACAAATATATTCCACAAATTCTGGTATTTCTTCCCTATGATAGTGACTGAAACTATTTAAATATTCTTTGGGGATATAGTTGTTGGCATTTCATGCTCAGGAACTTGTGTCTCAATGAAGTGAGGGATACCCATATTAGTTCTCTGACTGTTGTGTGATATTTACAGACTGAAATGTCGTATGTAACAGAAGAACTGCAAGCTATTTTGAATTTTCCACAAGCCAGGCTATTATAATTTCTCTAATGACCCGATTTTCTTGAAAACTACATATAATTCCTGCCAATAATAAATCAGGAGGCACTTTACAGCCATTCTGCTAACCTTGGGACTACTGATTACTCTTGGCATGGACAGTATACCTTGAGTTTGGGAAGAAACAAAAGTACCATTAGAAGATTCATCAGGCTGATATCAACTAGTACCTCATTTATTTACATTTATATGAAACTTCTTTATAATCAACCAGAAAATAGATCATTTACAATGTAATAAATGGCAATCCATCAGGTTTAAGATATTAAAAAGATACAAGATCAGTAAAACTCCATTACTTGTTGGGGAGGAGATCATGTAAGGTTAAAGACATTTTCACTTATTATGAAAAAGTTTTGTAGTTAGGCATAACAAGAGACCATGTGAAATAATCACTTCTTTAAGGTTATTCATCATTTTTTAAATGTCCATTCAAGTAACCTTTATGTTACTTATTTAGTTTCCCAAGCATGTCTGAATAGAGGAGCAAAAACAATTTTGGTCAAAAACAAAATACCAAGCTGGTTTACTATTCAGTTTTATATGAATTTCATGAACAGTGATTCTATTTGTTGGGGTTTAGTTGCCTCTGAATTGAGCTGCCAATTGAGTCTCTGGGATCTGTAAAAGGACATGCTACCATAGTTGAGATAGCTATAACTCTGTACAATAACTCTTAAGGAATTACCTAAAAATTGCACATGGTTCATTGTCCAATACGGACATTCAGACATGAAGAAAAAATACTCGTTGAAGACTAAGATTGTAAAAGCTAATAAAAGAAATCTAAGATGTGGCTAAAAAATTCAAAAGGTGAGAAAATTAAGCAAAATTAGAGCAACTTTAAGATAAACATTTTTCAAAGGAAGTTCAGTAAAATATAAACTCTATATTTTGCCAAAAATATAGAGCAAACACAAAGTTTAGGGTCAAGCAGAAGATTAAATTGGAATGGTAATCTTCACATGGGCAGGAAAGGAAGAGTATCAAGTATTTACGTAACTCTTTGGCTCAAGGTCAAAGTAGAAACTGACTAGTTAGTACAGGAGAGATTCTCCTATTTTTGGTTTCAGGATCTTTTTACACTCTTAAGAATTATGGGAGATTCCAAAAGGCTTTGTTTATGTGGGTTATAGTTAGCAATAATTATCATATTAGAAATAAAATCAGGACATTTAAGAAATATTGGTCAATTCATTTAAAATAACATTAATAACCTCTTTACATGTTAATATAAACAGTATACTCCTATGAAAAATCGCTAAATTTCCAAAAACAAAGAAAATATTTAGAGAGAAGAATGATATTGTTTTACATTTTTGCAAATCTCTTTAATGTTGGCTTAATAGAAGACAGCTGGATTCTCCTAGCTGCTCCTGCATTAAATCTGTTGCAATATCACATATGATGCAGCCTCTGAAAACTCTACTCTACGCTCATGAGTGAATGCATGGAGAAAGTCAAGTGACATGGAATTATTATGGAAATAATCTTGACCTTGCAACATCTTTGTAAGCATCTTGGGGACTGCAGATCTTATTTTGGGAACCTCTAATGTACAACGTAGTTTTGGCATGTGTTATTGTTGTGGGGCCATAAGTCAAGGAATCAGCACCTGTGGCCTGTTTTGATGACAGTAGCACATCAACCTATGTCTTCCCTGAGTGATAAATTGGCTTTGAAGTCATTTGACCACCATTCAGATTTGGGAATTGTCATTCCTCCTCTTTATCCTCAGACATCTATAATTTCTCTCATCTCAGAGGACTATAGGAATATCATAAAGGATTCAGACAACCTTCAACAGGCCCAGTGGCGTTGTGAAGTGAAATTTCAACAGAAAAATACATCATTCAACTTCTTCCATTTGACTTGTTATTTTGTCATTTCTTCTTCTTTCTTATTTTCTCCCTATATCATTGTTTTTCTCTTTGGTTCTTCTTTCTCTAGTTTGAAAAATGATATAGGGTCAATATCTTACTCAAAAAACTTTGAAGTTACGGGTGAAAGCCAAATGCAATGTAACAAATTTCGACCTTTAAAACAAGTAACTTTGAGTAAACTGAAAAGCAAAGAAATATGAGATCAAATTTAAGTGTTACAGAAATGTCAGACTTCAGAATACACAGTAAGAACTCATGCAGAATGCCATAAGGCTATTCACAGTTAAAAGCCCCAATGTCAAGTAAGAATTAGAAAAGCATCAGAAGTGCAGAACTGTTTCTCCAACAGGTTTTGAGTCTGATGACACACTCAACATCAGCTCGGAAGAAAAATGTCAATATGAATATCTTTGCTGTTTTTCTAGTACTAAAAATGATCAGATGTGGCAGAGAAATTTTTTTCTCAGAAAAGTGGTGAATAAGGATTCTTTAAGATGACCGCAAACCTCTATCTACTGAATAATTCATGCTCCTTCAAGGATTTTCACATGATTACAGGATATTAGAACTTGAGGAAACTTGGAGACCTGGTTCAATCTCCTGATTATACAGATGAAGAAAGTGAAACTCAGAGAGTCTGAGCTGTTTCCCCAAAGCCATTTGTTGGTGGCACTGAAATTAGAATCCAAATATCCAGAATACTAGGTCAATAAAATTTCTATAGTACTTCTAGCAAGGCCTTTTTATCTTTCAACTAGATATTATCATATATGCTTATATAAAACCCACAAGACTATCTTGGATGTATTATTCATTTTATGCATTCTAAACTGGATTAATAGAGACACTTAACAGTGAGCAGTGTTATTTGTCTAACTGGACTGGGGCATTGGCCCAGTCATGAAACAAAGGGAATAAGAATGAATCCTAGATCCAAAGAGACATAGGAACTGTACAGAGATATTTCCTGATGGATAGTCTATGGACTTCAGTATAAAAATAAGGAATTAACCATATAGTCATGGTATTAATTAACTAGAATTATTATTTAAAATTACAGAGTAGTTATTGATTTTGTTCCACTTTATGATTACACTTTGATTTTACTTATAGACAAGCTGAGAAAGGCACTACATAAAGCAAGCAGTGTACTGAAAGCACCATATAGGGATTCTGTGTTTGCGTGGATTAAACATTACATGCAAAAGTAGCATGATGTTGTGAAAAAGAATAAGGAATATCGAGTATAAATATGAAGGTTTGTATCCGATGCTCTCTCTCTATGCAAATTTATCTACACCCATGACTTAATTCCCATCCTTCTGTGGATGATTTCCAAATTAGGGTTCTAGCTTAGCTTTCTCCCGTGAACCACCACCAAACATCTCAAGTACACCTTAAAGCCAACATACCCCAACTTGAACTGCAGAGTTCTATAATCTGTCACTCACCCATCTTAGTGAATGTTTCTATTACCACATACTTAAATAAAACAGAAACCCAGAAATAATCCTTGATACCTCTCCTTTTCACTGCCCCTCTTGATTCAATCCTGTCACTTTTACTCCTCAATGTGCTGATTCTGTTCATTTCAATACGTCACCACTACCACCTTCTAAGTCTGCCTTGCCATTTTCTGAGACCTAGACTACTTCCATAGCTTCCTAACTGGTCTTCCCTCATTTACTTTTGCTTCTCTCACCAAATCGGCTTTACACAGACGCTGGAGCGATCTATAAAAGATGCAAATCTGTTCAAAATATTCTCTCACTTAGAATCATTTATGCCTTCCCGTTGTTACAAGAATAAAGATCAAGTTGTTTAACATGTCACTGTTTAGAAGTCTTTAACATGGTCTTCTAGTTTCATCTTAACATGTCTGTTCTTCTTATATCACACACTCCTTCCCTGGACTCCAGACACACTGGCTGTCTTCTAGTTTCCTAAGTTAAGTTGCTGCCCCTGGGCCTTTGCATAGATTCCCTCTTCCCAGAAAACCCTTTTCTTCCTCTCCCCTTTCACCAATTCATTCCCACTCATCTTTTGGATCTGAGCTCAAATATAGCTTCCTCAGGGAAGACTTTCCCCACTTTGAAGAAAACGTTTGGATCTTTTGTTATATGTTATCATAGAACCATGTATCTTTCATTAGAGCTCTTATAACACCTATCGTTTTGTATTTATAATTTGGTAATTACCAATTTCTCCCCACTTCCAGTAGACTGCAACTCCACAAAGGCAGGACTATGTTTCTTTTTCCTTAATATCCTAGCTTGAGGGCTTAACGAAGTGTCTTACATGAGTAGGCCATTAATAAATATCTGCTGAGTGAATGAATGAACAAATTGGGCTTCAATTTCTTCATCTGTAAAATGGGGATCAGGGGGCCAGCCTGGTGGTGTAGCAGTCAAGTTTGCGTGCTCCACTTTGGCAGCTTGGGGTTCATGGGTTCAGATCCCAGGTGTGGACCTATACACCACTCATCAAACCATGCTGTGGCAGCATCCCACATACAAAACAGAAGAAGACCGGCACAGATGTTAGCTCAGTGACAATCTTCCTCAAGCTGAAAGTGGAAGATTGGCAATGGATGTTAGCTCAGGGTCAATCTTCCTCACCAAAAAAAAAAAAAAAAGAGGTGATCAGCAAAATAGGAAAAATTGTAAATATTGGTAATATTAAAGAGGTGTTTTGTAGATCAAATCACATAACATGGTGGAAGTGCTTTGTAAGCTATAAGTCATTATTAAATTATGAAATATTTATTATTAAGATGATCTTTTATCATATAAAGTTTGAGAAGTGAATTTAAGTTACTTAAGCTTAATAGAAATGAAATCATTCCCAAGGTACATAATGCTATTACCCTCATTTTATAGATAAAGAAACTCGTCCAAGGTAATAGGTAATAAATTCAAGTAATAAGCAGGAAGTGTTCAAGTAATAAGTGGCAGAGCCAGAAATGTTTGATTTCAAAGTTTATGTTGTCAATAGCGAAATTTGGAAGCAACTCCAGAAACTCTCCAAAAGCACACAAAGGCAAGATACATATTTTTGGGATTATGCAATTCCACATTCTTCATTCTCAGTATATCAGCTTGACTCTTCCTTCATCGAAAATATTGAAACTTCCACGTTTTTCTCCCCATATCCATGCTTATCTATGATTGCTTTCATATTTTTCCTTCCCTCTCACCCGAGAGGAAGAGGTTACTTTCTTCCTTTCCTTGGATATAATTTCCATTTGTACTTTTGTTCTAGGCTGTTGGTGTCATCTCATTTCACCACTTCACCCATCCCTCTATTTTCTGATCTTCCCTTCATGCATTCTTTGTCTCAATTTGTAAACACGCTTGAGGGTCTTTTATTTAAAGAGTCATACAAACTCCAAACCCCCAAATCCTTTTCTGACCTCCTCCAACTTTAGTGATCTTCTTGCCTTTACCATCAATTCTATTCAAAGAGGCACAAGTTACCTCTCTCCATTTCCTCTTCAGGACCTCGAAGCATGGCATCCAACCTCACTATTAATTCTGCTTTCACTAATATCATCAGTGACTGCTCTATTCTCAAGTCCACTGATCTGTTTTTAGACCTAAATCTATTTAATACTTCTCTAAAGCCTTTGAAAATCTTTTTATGAATTCTAAAATACCACCCTTTTCTCGGTCTCCAACCTCTTGGTCACTCTTTCTAAGTTTCCTTTTCTGGCTTTGCTTGCTCTGTACTGTCCTTAAAATGCTGCTACTCTCCAGGTTCCATCTTTTGTCCCTTTATGTTATGTACTTCCTCTACGTATATACACAGAGTACTTCTACTTCTGTGGCTTCCGTTACTGCCTTGAAACCAATAGTTTGCTGATTGTTTTTCAAGTTGTGTTTTCTCTATACTAGGCTTCAAATCTGTATATACAACTGAATATTGGTTATCTCCTCCTAGGTGTCCCACAGGTTTTTAAAGATGCGACATATCCAAAACAGAATTCTCCATCTTACATTACCCAAATTTGCTCTTTCTTCTGTAACTCTTGTCTTCATTAATGATGAAATTATCTATCATTTACCCAAAACAGAAAGCTCAAAGTCTTCTGTACCTCTTCTTTTTTTTTCACTTTCCTCTGCAATGTCTCTTGGATCTGCTCTGTGGATCTCTACTGATGCTTAGATGAGGCCCAGACCATTTTCAAATGGACTATTTCAACACCTGACATCTACCTAACATCCTTGCTCTCATTTTCTTTTTTTTTGGTCCATCTTTCACATTGATGCCAGAATTAACCTGTGTAACATAAATCTGATTGTATGACTCCCATTCTTAACAAAATTCCAGGGCTGCAGTAATGAGTCCACAGTACCTACCTACCGGGCTCATGAGGTCCCCAAATAATCTAAACTGAACCATCCTTTCAATCTTGTCTCCCAGTACAATTCCCTTCTAATGTGATGTTAAATTACTCACTATTCTCTGAACCTCCACAAGCATGCACATGCTACTCTTTCTTCCTGGAATACTATTTCCTCTCTTCCGCACTCAGGAAATTCCTATAATATTTCAAATCAGAATTCAATTCCTTTGTGAAACTTTCTTTACTTTCTCAGAAAAAAATTGCCTCTTTCTCCTTTGGGTACATATAGTACTTAATACATTGATTATAGTACACAGTATATTGTGTGGTGATCTCTAGCTTAAATCTTTCCCATTAAATGGCATGTTTTTTAGAAACAGTCACTATGACTTACTCTTCCATCTCTTTGATTCATTGCATGCCAATTTCCATGTACACATATTTCTGCTCAATAAATAAATGCAAAAGATACACCATCATCCACCACTTAATCATTTAGTCAAACATGGAAGTTATAAGTGTCTCCCTTTTCCATATTCCATTCTGCCTACTTACAATGCTAGTCAAGAATGGTTTTAGTATAAATTAATCTCTACAATAAAGAATGTAGTGGACCACAACTAGAAGGACCCACAATGAAGAATATACAACTAGGTACTGGGGTGGGGGGGGTGGCTTTGGGGAGAAAAAGGAAAAAAATAAAATCTTTAAAAAAAAAAGAATGTAGTGGTTTGGTGCAAACATTTTTGTGGAACATTTTTCCAAGGAAACTGATTTTGGAAGCTAAGGCACTACCTGTTAAGTATTGCTCTTCTTCCTGCAAAACAATAATTTTACATCATGTGGGATGGTAAGTTCTGGTACCTTGTCAAATTTTTATTTAAGTTTCTGATATAATCCTCTGATGCCAAGTCAGAGTTGCTATTTTTAAATGAATACTTCCTTGAATTGCCTTTTAATGCCTTGAATAATTTCTGCTTATTATTAGCTGTTGAATAGTTGAGCCTGTGCATCAGGGTTCAAGAAAATAGCGAGAATCTGCCAAGAAACACAGACCTTAGCCCTTGGTCTCTGGTATTCTGACAGCACTGCCTTCTCCAATGGAAGTATTGGTATCCTGTGAGCACACTGCTGGCACTCGGTTGTGGAAATATTAACACCCTATGGTCCACACTAGGTGAATTAAATCTTAACATGTTTCCTGATAAAAATCAACCAAAAGGAGTAAGTGAATCTTCAGATAGGATTAAGTAAACAGCAATATCAAAAATTCTCCAAGCTAGAAATGGAGCACACCAGGTCTCAAGAGGTTAACCCATTGAAAAAAGAGACTATTCAAAGGAGAAAAAATACAGATCTCTGAAGAACTCACTCTGACAATTCACCTAACAAGCACACTGTTTGTTCTCAGAAAAGTCAGCTTTTGAATTTAGAGAAGTTGAAAGGTTCATTTCTGGCAACAGCTTGTCCTCAAGTTTTTAATAGTTCTGTTAAACTGAGAGTGGGAGTCATAGGATGAATACAATGAAAATAAAATACTCTAACCTTTTCAGTGACCTTCTTTGATGCATGATAAGGAAATGTCCAATGTGCAAATAAATCAAGTTTCTACTAAGTTCCCTGAATAATGCATAATAAACAACACTCTACTTTGAAACCAGTCCCTATAACTGATTATTCAGAAAAAAAGAAATTACACAGTGCAGTAGAAACATCCAGGCATGATAAGATAGTTAAGTGCTGCTACTTACTAAAACTATTTAGGATAGTTTTGTTTACATATTTAATATGTAACTAGCCTAGAGTATTTATGTAGGAAGACTGTAACGCATAGTGGTTAAGATTACAAGCTCTAAATCTCCTTAATTTACTAGCGTCACATTGGGCAACTTAACCTCTGTAAGTCTGTTTCCTCTGAGGTACAATTGGAATAACAATAGTATTTGCCTCATAGGGTTATTGTGGATATTAAAATGAGATAGTACTAAAGGGGCACTAACTAAAAATTTAATCTTTAGACTTAAAACATTGAGTCAAGTAGATTTTCAGCATCTATTTAGGTAGAGAAAGCTCACTATAAGCAGAATTATGCTTAGTTATCAGCGATGAGAAAACATTGAAGCCCATTTAGTGAATTCTCTTATTTTATAAGCAAGAAAACTAAGCAGCATTACAGCATTACAGACCTCATTCTGATAAAGATTCCTGTAAGAAATATTCCATAAACTTTACAAAAATGTTAGCTGACACATTTAAATGTCTTTAAAACAGACCAAGGTTACAGCTTAATAAAACAATAAATTGTCCCAAGTAAAACCAGTTGATGCTTTAGAAACTTTAAAAAGTTGTCCCATAAGAAAGTTATGCTTTAGAGATATTACAGAGATTAAGTTTTTACCTTTACAATTATTCTTTTAAAATTTTTAATAGCTTTATTGAGATTTAATTCAAATACCATGCAATTCACTCACAATGTACAATTCAATGTTTTTCAGCATGTTCCCAGAGTTGTGCAATCATAACCACAAAAATAAGCCTCATATCCATTTGAAAACATCCCCCATTTCCCTCCAAACTCCCCTAGCCCTAGGCATATACTTTCCGTCTCTACAGATTTGCCTATTCTGGACATTTCTTATAAATGGAATCATAGAATACGTGGTCTTTTGTGACTGGCATTATTTTGCATAATGTTTTCAGGGTTCACTCATGTTGTAACATATGTTAGTATTCATCTTTTTGTATTATTGAATAATATTACATTCTATGGATAGACCACATTTTATTTATCCATTCATTAGCTGATGGCCATTTGGGTTGTTCCTACTTTTTGGCTATTATGCATAAGGCTGCTCTGAACATGTGTGTATGAGTTTTGGGGTGGACATAGTTTTCATTTATCTTGGGTATATACCTAAGAGTGAAACTGTCGGGTCATACAGTAATTTAATGTTTTACATTTAAAGAACTGGCAAATCGTTTTCCAAAGTGGCTGCACCATTTTACATTCTTACCGGCAATATATGAGTTTTCGAATTTCTCTGCATCTTTGCCAGCACTTTTTATTGTCTTTCTTTTTAATTATAGCCAGCCTAGTGAATGTAAATTGGTATCTTGTGGCTTTCATTTGCATTTACCTAGTGGTTAATAATACTGACCATCTTTTCATGTGCTTGTTAAACATTTGTATATTTTCTTTGGGGAAATATCTAATCAGATCTTTTGAGTATTTAAAAATTGGGTTATTTATCTTTTTGTTGTTGAGTTGTAAAAGTATTTATATATTCTGGATACAATTCCCTTATTAGATATATGACACCAATATTTTGTCTTATTCTGTAAATTACTACTTTCACATTTTGAACCAACTTTCTATTAGCTAACGAGTTCAAGAATGACAAAATAATAATGTGCTAATATTCTAATTTTTACTTGAGTAAAAGAAAACTAGAAATTAGCAAAAAATTTTGCAGATTTTGGCTATTCTTAAATTTCTAAATCAGAAAAAGAGGTTAGGAGTAAGGTGAAAATCAGAACTTGTCTTTTCCAGAAAGGTCTTGAAACACAGGTATGAACTGAAAGCTCCCAACGAAACCAATCAATTGTTAATTGATGTTTTTACCATATGATTATTTCTTAATTCATTCAACTGTACAAGGTAATGTGGGAAATAAAGATAATAGATGATTCCCTCAAATAACATAATTAAAATGTTAAAATAAGGTACAAATAATTGTAATATATTTTAGAAACTGATTGATTCAATATTGAGTAATTACTATGACTCTGGCATTATTAAGCCCCTGGAACAGAAACACTAAGATGATATGTTTTGCCTTACGTAGCTCTCATTTTAATGTGGGCAAAATTGCACGTTTCACATGTTGCATGTAAACACATTATAATAAAATGTAATTCATAAAGTAATTGAGTACTGTACTAGGCAGACAGAAGTGGTCAAGTCGACCTGGCAAGGTCAAGGATGGATCCAGAGATGAAGCCTTACAACAGAAAAAGCTCCAAGCTCAACTAACAGAAAAATTCTATCCACCTATCTATCATCTATCTATCTATCTATCTATCTATCTATCTATCTATCTATCTATCTATCCATCCATCCACCTATCCGCTATAAAGGAAGAATGGGCATCTGGGCACACATTAATTAACAGAAGATACCATTAAATTTAGTAAAATCTTCAATGTGAAAGACACAAAAAATGTAGGATTCTAAGATAATTTGTAAATTTTGAACTTGGAGAATTGAGAGGAAGCTAGTAACTCTTACAAATAATAGAAAAAGAAAACTCTTTCTCCTCCTTTCCCACCCCAGAATTTTTGTAAGGACACTAATTTTAAATAACTAAAATAAATCAGCTCAAAAAGTCCTTTGTGTCACTCTCTATCCCACCTTTCTCCTTCTGTCAGGACCTTGAGAGAGAATTCAGAACAGAACTGGGTTCCACAATGCTTCTCTGATTCTAGAGATTGCAGACTTTCTTCATGGCATCAGTGAGCAGATGCTATCAAGACAGACTTAAAATATCTCTTCTCGGCTTTGAATATAAAATAGAAGCCAAGGAAGATCTGCTTCCCCAAACCAGAGGCAGCTACCACACATGTTCCCACATGCTTCTCCTTAACTAGAAGGCATCATTACCCACCTCCCAACCCCCACCCCTGTGCATTTCAATCTGAGGGAAGATTTGGAGAGTACATAAGGGACAGATTTTTTCCTTTTATTCTTGTCATTATCGCTGGCATATTAATTGTACACCTACTATAAGCAGGGTATTTTGCCACACTTTGCATATTGCAATAGTAAAAGATATGGTTCCAATTTTTAAGGACTTTTCTGAGAGGGGGAGGAGTAGAGAACTTTATTTTTCCCTATTTAATTTTTTTGTTATTTCTGTAAGATCAACTAGACTCTGTTCATTTATGAAACTATGGCCATTAATTATACTTAAAGTTTAGTACAGAAGACACAATTATAGCTTAGATTTATTTAAAATTTACATTCATAATTTACATTTATCTAAACTTAAAAGCCACAGCTATTGAAATCGGGAGCAAACAAAATAGCTATTGAATTAATCATATGGTCCTGTATTTCTTCTCTTCAAACGAATTTTTCTCATTGGTAATATCATGCTTGTTATGCAATTCTTACCTGGAGGTCAAAAGTCCAAGTGCCTCCAAAGGGTGAGAAAATTTCCATCTTCTCGAAATGTCATGCATTTCTGAAACAGTTCTTTCATCCCATCCAGGGGCACTACCCAGGACCAAAGGAAGTGAGCAGTTTTCATTATTGCAGTAGAAGCGATAAAACCATAAGTATCTTCTCTTTTCCTCGGAGAGTCTGCAAAACCAGATTGAAAACTGCAATTTACCAGAGTTTGCTATACTAACAAATGTTGCTGTAAACACAAAGTACAAAATCTTACTCCAGTTCTTTGAATTTTATTTTATTTTATTTTGGAAAACAAGTCCTTTATCTTCTTGGGACAGTTTGATAGGTTATTTCATCTGTTTATTTCCCACTAACTTTATTGTTTTATAGAAAATAAACTTTAGTTCAGACAATTCATATTTATCTTTCCTCCCTTTTATCCTTGCCACTTTTTTAAAAAAGTCATTTTGGTTGGCAAAATCTCTATCTCCTTTAGAGTAGGCCAAGTTTATCTGAATTCTGCAACACGTCCTACTTAGAACAGAAGTAATCAACCATTTACTTTCTTTACAAATTAACTTAGAACCAAGTGGGCTTGTGAAGAAATGGCATATTTTGAAGACGACAGTCCTTCATCTCAAAGCAAGTTTCATCAGAGTTCTGGAAGTCTTTGCTCTCAACTTCAAAAACAAAGATCTCAATTCATCCCTGGATTCTGGCTTTAAATTCGCAGAGTTTGCTGGAAGTTTGGTGTTAAAATGCTAGTGAACAGGACTTCCTTAAATGCCCAAGTATTTCCCCATGGAGAGTGGTCTCAAGAAGAAGATGGAAGTCCAGGACTAGGGCCATTGACTCACTGACAGTTTATCGTGTTTTGCTCACACTCCAGCAGGCATTCAGAACCACAGTTCAACTGGAGGACAGCATTTCTCACATGACAATGACAGCTTTTGAACACTGTCTCCTCCAAACTGACACTCTGTTGCTTAGTTTAAATTACCTAAAACTCCCAAGAAGGATAAGGAGAAATATCAAAAGATTTTAAAAGTCAGTATTTCTCTACAATTTCTTTTGAAGCCATCTTCATCTACAAAAGGAAAGGATTGGACTAGAGATGATTTTTAAGATATGTTTGGGCTCCTTTCCTGTTCTGACACTACCTTCTCCACCAGAAAGCCCTCAGAAGGAAAAATTTCATAACAAAATTATTAAATTACCGAAACAAATTATTTTGTTCTGATTAAATTCCTTTTTGTCCCTATATTGAATAGTGCTTTCTTCTTTTACCTTCTATTATTGAAGCATAATTTACATAAAAGGGAATGTACAGATTCAGTTCAATAAATTTTAACAAATGCATTTACCGAGTAAAAACCACACTCCTTTCAAGATATAAAACAGTTTTCTCATGCCACCAAAGGGAAACACTGGTATGATTTATTTCACTGTAGATTAATATTACCTATTTTAGAACTTCATATAAATTGAATCAGAATAAATACTGTTTTATCATTTCTTTCACTCAACATAACGTTTTTGAAATTAGCCATATTGCTAAGGGTATCAGTAGTTCATTCCTATTAATAACGAGTATTCTACCTTTGTATGAATATGTCACAATTTGCTTATGCTTTCTCCCACTTGATGGACATTTCAGTTGTTTCTTGTTTTAAGACATTATACAGCTGCTGTGAATATTTGTGTGCATGTGTTTGTATGGATGTATTTTTCACGTATCCTAGAAGCACCTAGGAAGGGAATGACTGGCTTGTATATCAGGTGCTGCTCATCTTTTGAAGAAACTGTTTTCTGAAGTGGTTGTAAGATTTTACATTATTATGTATAGAGTATGATAGTTCCAATCGTACCACATTCTTGCCAACACTTCATTTTTGCCCATTTAAAAATACTATCCATTTTAATGAGTGTATAGCGGTATCCATACTACTAATTTGGGGAGAATTAGAACTGTCATCTTAAAAATCAGGAGTATTCTCATTAATGACATATCTTTCTATTTACTTAGGTTTTCTTTAATTCTTTTAGCAAAGTTTTGCACTTTTTAGTGTAGAGTTTTTGCTATTATAGATAGAATTTTAAGATAAAATTTATCTTCTATTTTTCACTGGAATACAAGTGCATTTTGTACATTGATCTCAAGTGCTATGATCTTACATAATCATGTCATCTGAAAATAGAGGCAGTTTTATTTCTTTCTGCCCAATTTATACACACTTAAAATTTCTTTTTCTTGCCATAATGCACAGCTAGGACTTCCAGTACAACATTGAAGAGAAATATTTAGGCAGACACCCTTGCTTTTTTTCTGAACCTTAAGGGGAAAGTATTCATTCTTGCACCACTTAATAGGACGTTTACTCTAGATTTTTTCATAGGTCTAAAGTTAAGGTAGGATTTTAAGGTTGAGGAAGTTCCATTCTATTCTATTCTAAGTTTTGTGAGTTTTTATCACGGTTGGATGTTGAACTTTGTCAAATGTTTTTACCAAGTCTATCAAGACGATACGATTTTTCTTGTATATCCTTTTCCATTCTTTAAATTTTAATCTAGCTGAATCCCAATATTTAATATATGTGCCTGTAAACAGTATAAAGTTAGATACTACTTTTGTAACATAGGCTGACAATTTTTGCCTTTTAACTGGATTTTTTATTCTGTTTATATTTAACATAATATTGATATGGTTGGGCCTAACTCAACCATATTGCTATTTGTTTTTGTGTGTGTGTCTACACCATTTTTTTCATCCCTTTCCTGCCTTCTTTTGGATTTTCTTTCTTTTTTTTTGTATTTCACTTTTGTCTTCTTGACTTTTAAATGTATGCTTAAAATTTGGCCAGTGTGGTTTCTCTAGAGGTTACAATATTCTTTTTTAGCATATCACAGCCAACCACAAATTATACACTGCATTATGTACAATATAAGAACCTTAGAACAGTATACTACCATTTTCCATTTCTTATCCTTATTGTAGTTGTTATACATTTTATTTTTATACATTATAATCTCAGCATACATTGTGATTATTTTTGGTTTAAATGGTTATTTTTTAAATGAATTAATAGATGTATAAATAAAAGTATTTTTGGGGCCAGCCTGGTGGCATAGTGGTTAAGTTCACTTGCTTTGCTTCAGTGGCCCAGGGTTTGCAGGTTCGGATCCCAGGTGCAGACCTAGCACTGCTCGTCAAGCCACACTGGCAGCATCCCACATAAAATAGACGAAGATTGGCACAGATGTTATCTCAGCGACAGTCTTCCTCAAGCAAAAAGAGGAAGATTGGTAACAGGTGTTAGCTCAAGGCCAATCTTCCTCATAAAACAATTAAAAATGAAAGTATTTTTATTACCTACCTATTTTCCCTTTATGGTGCTTTTCATTTATTCTTGTAGATTTGAGTTTCTTTCAGCCTGAAGCATTTCCTTTAATATTTCTGATAGTACAACTGAGTTGATAATAAACTACCTCAGCTGTGTTTAGTTGAAAATGTTTCATTTTGCCTTCATTTTTGAAATATAATTTTACTGGTTATAGAATTCTAACTTAATAGATTATCTCTTCCCCTTTCAAGACGTAAGGTGATGTTCTACTGTCTTTTGGATTCCATTGATTCTAATGAGAAACTGCAGTTAATATTATAGTTGTTCCGCTGTATGCCAATTTGCTCATTTTCTCTGATGCTTTAAAAAATTTTCATCTTTATCTTTAGTTTTCAGAAATTTGACTATAATGTGCTTAGGTGGTGTGTGTGTGTGCAAGCATGCACATGTACACTTGCTTGGGAGTTGCTAAACTTCTTACATCTGTGGGTTGATTTTTTTTAATCAAATTTGTAAAATTTTGGTTATCTCTAATTTGTTTTTGCCTCAATCTCTCTTTCTTCTCCTGTGTGTCCAATACACATATAATATACTGCTTGCTACTGTCCTCTAGGCCACAAAGCTCTATCACTATTTTTAGGACACTTTTTTTTTCTGTACTTCAACATGGATAATTTTTATTGCCCCTCCTTCAAGTTCACTGTTCTTTTATTCTTCAGTATGAACTCTGTTAAGCCTTTCCAGTGATGGCTTTTAAATTTAGATATTGTGTTTTTCAGTTCTTAAATTTCCATGTTTTTACTGAGACTTCACTTGTCCACTCATATATATCTTTTTCTTTAAATCCGTAAATGTCTTTGTAACAGTTCTATTGAAGTTATTATCTGCTGATTTAAAAATATTTGGGTCCATTTCTGTTAACTGCTTCCCCACATCCCAGGCTATGGTTATAGATTTCTGACTCTTCCTATATCTGGCAATTATTGATCGTATGCTAAGCATTTAAAATGCTACATTGTTGAGAGTCTGCATTTTGCCATATTTTGGATGTTGAATGCTTCAATTTTTTTTTAGCAGGCAGTTTAATTACCAGCACATCAGCTTTATCCTTTTGAGACAGGTTTTTATCATTTGTAACGTTAAGCCTAGCATAATCCTTAATCTTGGGCTACAGCACACTTACTCCTAATATGCATCTTTCTGGCTTCTTTGTTAAACGCCTGGGGTGTTCTGTGATCTTTCTCCATTCTTACTGGTCAGAATTTCTATGTCTCCCGGTATTGTGCAACCTCTAGAATCTACATTTATTTCACATGTCCCTGTAGTGAGGCCCTACAAAATCTCCACCTGCTTGTGCGTAGCTTAGTACTCTGCTAAATAGATATGGGGACCCCAACACATATTTTGTAAGTTCCATCCTGTATGTCTTCCTTCTCTCTACTATAATGCTCTAGAAATTCCACCTGCCTTAGCATCATTCAACTCTGATCTTTGTCTTTTTTTTTAAATCTCAGCAAGACCAGCATGCTCTTCTTTAATTATACCTCCCAGAACCATGATGTAGAAAGTGCCTCTGTGCCGAAAGACGCTTTATTCACGGGCTCACCTCAAGCCCTGTTATGTTCAATTTATGGGTGTCTCGTATGTCTTTTTCTTGTGTCATATTTCTTTAAGTCAGGAGGATTAGTCCAGTAATAGGTATCCTTCATGGCTGGAAGTGGAAGTATTCATTTCTTTCAAAACAAATGTTTTTATATCTTTCCCTTTTGGATATTCTTCATACGTAGAAACACTTTTTTAGTTGGCAGCAAGAAGAAATTTTTAAAAAGTTTTACAAATATTATAGGTAGATTTTTCCTTGAATTTCATTGAGACTAAACTTCCTGACTCTGATTACATTTTGTCAATTTGAAAAAAAATAAGTCACCAACCAAATGATAAAATGTGATATTTTGGAACTGAAGTTGATATGATTCTAACACAAGTTTTATCACATTGAAGGCTGTTCTCCATCTGTTTTCACAGTCCAGAATGGAAGTGTACTATACTGAACATTAATAATTGTATTTGAGTGGGTGAAACGGGGAAAATGTTGCTTATCTTACATATAAACTATTCAGTTAAATAGACACTGAAGTATAAAGCAAGTTATAATTCACTGGGGTTAATTTAAAAACACAAAGCTATAATATTTAAAGGCAGATACTGTGATTATTTATTGGGTGGTTTTAACCTTTTCTTGTTGAATATATTTAAAATTTCAAAGCATGGCATTTTTTTCATATTTTAAAAGTATCTCATTACAAATATATTTGCCTCTGATATGTGACACAGCTGTTAAATGTAAGGTTTTGTAGTTTTGAGTAAGTAGTAGAAGAGGATGCTTCATCTAGCTAAGACGACAGTAGTACAACAATGGAGCATCAAAATACATGTCATGAGGACTATCAGAATCTTCCATCATCTTCAATCTTCAAGGTAACTTTCTATATCAGACACCATGCAAAGGAAGTTTATTCATTATAACATATTTATTTTACACATATTATTTAGCAGGCTTAGAGTAGTGCAATGGAAAAATAATGATAAATGAGATAAAAGTTCCTTCTTCTCCCAGTTCTTACAAATTAATAAGGAGGACAAGAAAAAAAACCACATTAATGAACAAGGTGATAATAGATTGTGTTAATTGTGATAACATAAAAGGTGATAAGAGAGTAAAGAGAGAAAAACTTCATTAGCTAGGGTGATCAAAGAAGGTCTTTTTGGGATGGGTTCGGTGGCATAGCAGTTAAGTTCACATGCTCCATTTTGGTGGCCCAGGGTTCACCAGTTGGGATCCCGGGTGTAGACCTACGCACTGCTTATCAAGCCAGACTGTGGCAGGTGTCCCACAAATAAAGCAGAGGAAGTGGGCACAAATGTTAGCTCAAGGCCAATCTTCCTCAGTAAAAAGAGGAGGATTGGCAGCAGATGTTAGCTCAGAGTTAATCTTCCTCAAAAAAAAAAGAAAAAAAAAAAAAGAAAAGGAAGGTCTTTTTGAGAAGATCACATTTAAGCAAAGACCTACAGGATGAGACGATTCAGTCACAGGAAGAACTGAGGAAGGGGTGTTTCAGGTAAGGGGAACACCAAATTAAAAGCTCTTGATATGGGAGAGGGACCAGCATATTTGAAGTATATGAAGGAGACTAATGTTCCTGGCTTGAAGTAAACAAGGAAAAGAGTAATATGAGTTGAAATTAGAGAACAAGGCAGTAACAAGATTATCCAAAACAGAACTCTTGATCACCCTCAACGCCTCAGTTTTAGGATGGCTCAAACTTACTCTTTCTCTAGAAAATGACTCTAACATCTGCCCAGTTGATCAATTCAAAACCTTAGATTCTCCATTGATTTAATTGATTCCTTAGTTTCTCAACTGGCTTACTCTCTAATAACTATTAATCATAAAGTCATGTCTTCTCAATTTCCAAAATATGTCTCCCAAATCTAGCCATTTCTACCTATGTCCACTGCCATCACTCTAGTTCTAGCCACCGTGATCTCTTGCCCAAAATATTACATTAACTTCTTTGCTGTACTGCTTGCTTCCACTCTTACTTCTTCTCCAATCCATTCTTCAACATGTGGTCAAAAGGAACATTCAAAAAGATTATTCAGATCACATGACTTCCCTGTTCAAAACCTTTGAGTGATTTCTCATTCTTGGAATAAAATGTCATGTTATATATCTTACCACAGTACATCTATAATTACTTTCTTAGTTTTACGCTTTGGGAATGTTATTAATGAGCACAATTAGCTGTGGCTCAGATATTGCCATGTAGTAAGAATGAATGCCATTAATTCTCCCACAGTTCTTTCGGGGATTTTGGTTTTATTCAGAGAATTACTGTTGGACACTATTTAAGTACTCCATAGTCACTAATTTAGTGCTATTAAAACATGATTTATTTCCGTACTTTTTTATTCTGCCAGGATAATTAAATTTTGCTTTTTCCTGTTTACTAAAGCAACCTTCCACCAACTTGGAGAATGGTTCAGCAATAGTTTATCCATGTTAAACGGTGATATATATCTAATCACTCTCTTCTTTGTTGTTTTGAACTGAATGATTTCCAATCTTTTTATTCTTTTCTTTGATTAAAGTTGCTAAATGCCACAGAAAAAAAGAACTTTAAAAAACATGCAAAATTACTAATTTAGCTCCTAAGCATTAATTATAATCCAACACATGTGACTTTAAGAAATGAAAGTAGTTATGTGGGAAGGAACGTTCACTCTTTAAAGTTATGAATACTTCCAATATGATTGATGGTATCATGAACAGCAGGCAACATTGACTCACAAGATCTGGGTCACTTACAGTAAGGGAGACTGTTTCTGTGAAAGTCTGGCAATATGTTTTAAACACTCTTTCGGTGGTTCTTCAAGATCACTTCTACTGTCTTCAGAATCAAGTTTCATATATTCCCACTTGGTAGCTGGAAAATCGATCTGAAATAAAGACATGATTTGCCATGTAGTCAATGCCTCAAAAATGCATTATTAATTTAATAATCTCCATCTTAGATTTGTAGAAACCAAAATAAAGGACAATTCCTATATTTTCTGTGCTATTTATTATTTTAAAATAATTTTCAAAAGAATCATTAAGGTTTGGACTTAGTATTCAAATATACATGGTATTTGGCAAATCCTCAGTTATTTATATAAATGGTATAAATTAGTAGTCTGTAATGGTGTCTGAGGAAAAATGAGAAAAATAATAACAATATATAACCTTTTCATAAAGTTAAATGTTATATTTTTGTTTAACACTGAAATTATAGCCTTTCTACATTCTGTATTAAAATGTCTTTCTATTATTAAATGATAAAAATTATAGATGATAATTTTACTTTTTTAATGTAATCACTTGGAAAAATAAAAAGAGTTACTCTACGTTGGTCTCTACTTTATGAAAGTCTGTGAACCACTTTGTAGACATGGGAGAGGAATCTTCTTGATAAAGACCTGTTTTGCAAGTTTATAACTACATGGAATATTTTTACTTTGGCTCTGTAGTTCAGCTTTATAAATGGGGCTAGAATGCAAGCCTCCTTTTTTCTTGGCTCAATGTGCTTTCTATTAAATCATGTTTCAATGATAATCTGATTCTAGTAAATAAAATAACAGTTAACAAAAAACACAGTTTTAAACTATGTAAATAAGCTAAGTATTTTAACACCACATATATTTGCTTAAGGTTGTCATACATTCTTTCTCATTTTCATATTAGAAAACCTAAAGAAATTATTTTTCTCAGCTGAACTATGTTAGGTTGGATCTCAGAGAAAAACGAGGACCATCATAAGGTAGATCGTGTGAGTTACAGTCTGAAATACTCTTATTTATTTGCAAAAGTTTAGCAATTTCATTCTGCAACCTCTAAAATTTGTTGCATTATTTCTTTTTGTTATAATTTTTTTATAATGTACCACTTATTACTCCAACATGATAAAAGAACTAAGTAATAAAAAAGCTAAACCAAAGCAATATTATAGTAAATTTTGTCTCTTAAAAGAAAGATTTAATTTTGGTGCCTTAGAGGGAAATGTCTCCAGTGTTAGCAAGTTATATGTTACTCTTTATGTATCCAAATACTTTTAAATACATGAAACAAAAATACCAGAAACAGTATTTAATGAGCTAGTTCAATTTTATATTGGTCCTAAGTAAAGTGCAGGGTGAATTAGGAAACTAAAGACCATGGATGAGAATACAGAAGTATCCTTGTACAGAAATCCATAATAAATTCTTTGATATATTTCACTTATTAAATGTTTTTTTCTGATACATGAATGAGGTCCTATTCAAATTGCATATTTTCACATATTATGAAATAAAACAGTTACTGATTCGTGAGCCACTGATAGAAAATATTGCCATTTTCCCAATTGCCTCTTGTTTTAATTTTTCACAAAAGAGAAGTTCCCCCAAAGTATGTGTTAATGTATTCGCTCTAGAATTGTTTTGAGTACCATGCATTATGGAGGATATAAGAAGTATGTATCACCAGAGAACTTAGAGTTTAAGTAAGGAGAAAAGACACACATTAACAATTAAAATAGAGTGCAATATATACATAGTACCCCAAAGCTGTGCTTCAAGTCAGTAATGGTAAACATGTGACTTTGCTCTTCTCCTTCTATTGGCATGACTGACTAGGCCTGGCCTTCGTCTTTAATTTCTTTTTAATGGAGTGCTCTAGGAGATCTCTTCAAATGTCTCCATTGCATGTGCCATGACACCTATTTATCACACTCCTGCCTCAACCATTCGGGATAGAATCCTGATTTCAAGACCAAAAATTTTATGACACTCCTTCCTCTGGGGTACAGAAAAATATTCAGACTTGGTCATCTCATTTTCTAATTCACACCTCCTTATACATTTGGATATTGGCTTCTTGTGTTCCATTTATCCTTCTTGCTTCACTTCCTCTCCTCATCCCTCTCCATTTACACTTGACCACCATGTTTCCTACTATGACTTCGTCTCTTGGAATTCCTTGAAAGAGCTGTTATGAATGTCTCTAGCGTCCTTGACCCACAATCATGCCCATAAAGTGTCCATGGGCCCAGCTTCGGCCCCTATGATTCTGTCAACTTGTTCAAAGAATTTTCATCTGAATTTTAGATGTAGGTGGGACATTATAAGGCACATTAATATTTGACCATAAGTTGTATAGCAGTTCAGGAGAAGGAAAGATGCCTACCAAGTGGATGGCAATTGTGATGAGTCTCAAGGAAGGAGTCATAAAAAAGGGACCCATATGGTGGTTCATGAGTGAGGAAAAAAGAACCTTTGCTACATTAGAACACAAAACGTACTGTGTTCTAAGGCCCTTGTATCAATAAGACTAGTGCCTCTTCCTAACATTACTGATAACGGAGGACAAGCACATAATAAAATGTGAGGTAAAGTAAAATACTTTGGGTGAGTGAGTAGGTAAGAACTATGGTTTAAGGAGAAGGCCTACTCACATAAAAGGAAGAACTGAACATTCTGGTATCTGGATTCCAGTAAGTGGATCAAAGTGCTAAGTTTAGAAATGCCTGGAAGTTGAGTTTTGTAGTGATCAGAGGTATGGACACATATCATTAATTTAACAAATATTATATTCCAGGTACTAATGTTAGATGCTGTGGATAAAACACTTTTAATGCCCTCAGAAATCAAGAAGTCAACGGGAGAGAAGTCAATGAGAAAGAAACATAATGTGGTAAATGTGCTGATAAAAATATTATTGGTTATTATGTCAATACAGAGTAAGGGCACTTAACCCTGCTTGGGGTGGAAAGAGAGAAGGGAGTGAGGGAGAGATTCCTGGAGGAGGGTCCATGGACCCTAAAAGATGAATATCAATAACAGAAACAAAGTGAGAGGAGGGGTGGGGTGTGGATGATGAAGGCAAGAGGGAAAGCACACTGCAGTCAGGGAACAGTATTCAGAAATGCACATAAGGTAAAAGCAGGACAGTGCAAGTCAGAAACTACATTTTAAAAGTTGTTGGAGCTTGAAGCATCAGACAGGGATTGGCAAGAGAAACATTTGGGAAGGGGGCCATGCTATAGAGTTTGCCTTAATTGTCTATGTAGTGCTGAGTTATTGAAGAGTCTAAGTAGGGGAGTGGCAGGTTCAGATTTAAGTCTTAGAAGAACCACACTTGTGGATTTTGGATTAGAGAAAGACAAAACTAAAAGCAAGAATACCAGCTCAACCGTAGTAACCTAGGAGGGAATTGTTGAAGTAGGGCAGATGAGGGAGGGAATTGAGAGGACAGACTTGAGGAACACAGAGGAGATAAAGTGGCAGGATAAAGTGTGGACTGAATATAAGTAGGGAGAAAGAGGGAGAGGCAAGTGAAATAGGTAGACGTATGCGGGGGCATGAACAGACATAAATAATTCGGGGACTGAAAGCAATTTTAGAGGAAGGTGAGCTTGGTTTGGGATATGTTGTCTTTGAAAGTGTCTACAGAATATCCAGGAGGCAGTTTCAGCAGGTATGTGGCTATATATAACTGAAGCTTGTGGTATGAAGGAATCTGAATTAGAGATACAGACTCAGAAGTGAACCTGCACAGACATTGTGAATAAAGCCTTAGAAATGAATGAGACCCAGCAATTCCACTGCTAGGGACATATCCAAGACAAATGAAAACATACATCCACACACAACCTTGTACACGAATGTTCACAGCAGTGCTATCTTAATAGCCAAAAGATGGAAACAATCTAAATGCACATCAACTAATGAATGGACAAATAAAGCATGGTATATCCATAAAATGTAGCATTATTCAACAACGAAAAAGAAATGAACACTGATATATGCTACAATGTGGATGAACTTTGAAACATTATGCTAAGGGAAAGAAGCCAGTCACAAAGACCACATATTGTATGATTTCATTTAAATGAAATGTGAAGAATAAGTGAATCTATAGAGACAAAGTAGATTAGAGCATAGAGTTGGGGAAAACAGGGAAATAGGTGGTGATAGCTAAAGGTTGTGGGATTTCTTTTTGAAATGATGAAAATTGATGGGGGGTGATAATTGTACATTTCTATGAAAATAGTGAGGAACCACTGAATTGCACACTTTAATGGGAAAATTGTATGGTATGTGAATTATATCTCAATAAAGCTTTCTAAGAAATTCTCCCAGGGAGAATATATGTACTGAGAATAGCAATGGGCAGCACATGGAACCCTTGAGAACCATCAACAGTGAGGACTAGAAGAAGAAGCAGGGAGCCTGGGAAGGAGAAAGAGAAAGGACAACCAGAGAGAAGCATGAGTGGGTAGTAAACCTGAAGCCAAAGGAGAAGAGTGTTCTGAGATAGGGAAAAGATAGTGCCAAAAACCATACAAAGAGGGCGAGTATGAAGAAGACTCAAAAACACACTGGATTTGGCAACTAAGAATTAATGGGTTACCTGACAACAGTTAAATGTACTGAGGACAAACAAGCCAGGATATAATGAATTTAGACATGAATGGAGAGATGAGGAAGTACAGAAATATAAAATAGAACAAGAGCAAAAATAACTAAAACAATTCTGCCTTTATTTCTTAAATTGTGAGAGAGCCACTCTACTGGACTTTACATGAGGAGAGGCAGAAAGTTGAGGGAGACCCAGGTTGATGGATCATCAATGCAATGATGTTTCGATTTCTAAACTCAGAGCTTCTTCACTCTATCCACTACTTCCAGTCAGTGCCTCAGCCACAGAACCTGAAAAGAAATGATTGACTAGAAGCAATCAGGTTCTGTGACACAGCATAGCCCTTATCATACTAGGGTGGCTACATTGTGGCACTAACTACCCAACTTATAAAGATAATCAGAAAAGCATAGACCTGAAAGAAGTATCACAGGCATAATATAATCCTTTCATTGCGTGAAAACAGAAGGTTAGATGACTTGTCCATAGTCATAAAATTTTCTATTAAACAGTTAAGACTAGAATCCAGATTTCCTAACTCAGCTTGATGTCTTTCCCTGAGATCCATTCTGATCCTGTAACACAAACACTGATTGCAGAATGCGTTTCTAATTTCCTTACCATCTCATAATCTTTAGCTTAAAAATTCTGCTCTAAATTTAGCTGTATGTAATTAGAGTGATACTGGTTATTAAGGGTTTTAACTTTAATACTTTAATAACTCCTATTTTATTTTGTATATTTCATCTTCAATTAAAGCTGTTTCCCTTTAGGTCTATGCCATTTGAAACTACTTTGGAAAAATCAGATAATTTAACTTCTTCGCACACTGCTGAACGATTTACATGCCCACCTTTTTTTTTGTAAGATAAATTCTGTTATGGTTCCAGATGTCTACTTGGAAATCTATGCTACTGTTGAATACTTGAAACTTTTCTTCAGATTCCACTTACTAAGATCTATGTCCCTAACAGAGCTGTTCCCTTCACCTGAGAAAATCATCTGTCTCCCTTATCTCTCCCACCCCAATGATTGCCACTAAAGACACCTATAATCATGAATTTATATCCAAAAATCTCTGGTAATAGATAGACCTGAAAGATTTTTGTTAAGCTGAAGTGGTTTGGATCTGGCAAGAAATAGTCTGATAAAAAATGCATTTATCTTTTTAAAAAAAGGTAGCTGTCCTATTACAATGGAACATCTGCTAATCAGTAAGCCATCATACATTGAGTGTCTATGATGTTGTGCCAAGAGCCAACTTGAACAACCACTCTTTTTTATCTTCATGTCCATGGATTAGAAGTGGATCTTTGGCTACTGTCTGATGGGGACTTCCTCCCTCCTTCAGAGTGGAAGTCACATTTTTATTGGTACTATTTTTCTCTTCCATTTTCAACATCTGTCTATCTTGCTAAACTTTGTACCACATACCTCCTATGCCAAACCTGAAAATTTAAGAGCCTAGAAATACCACTGGCTTCCTCTAGAGCAGTGATCCTCACCTGAAGCCAAGTCTTTCCCTAGGGGACACTTGACAATATCTGGAGGCATTTGTGATTGTCAGAACTGGGGAGGTGCTGCTGGCATCTAGTGGATAGAAGCCAAAGATGCTGCTAAATATCCTACAATGCATAGGCCAGCCCACACAACAAAGAATTATCTGGTCCAAAATGTTAATAATGCAGAGGTTGAAAAATCTTTTTCTAGAGAACGCTGCCCAGAGAGCAGTTTCCAGGTTTTCCTATAGAGATCGAAAGTTCATATTCACTGTATTTCCATGTCAAGGGTGGCGATGCTTCAGGCATCTGACCAATATTACCACTTATAATCATGAACACACGAGGAGCTCTCAGAAGTAAGGACCAAAGTCTAGAATCATTAACCACCTTTTATTCATGATCACAAATCAAAGAAAGTAGAGAGGCTTTAAGAAAAAAGAAAGTATGATAGACGGATTTTGTTTGCAGTTTCTCCCCCCTACTCAGCTAATTGCTAGTCATTTAGGAAATGCTGATAATAGAATTTTAAGGAAACATGACACAATGCAGAGGCAGATATGAGTAACGTACCAAGTTAATAATATATCCCAATGATTGTTTTTAGAAAATGGAAAGAAAAATGAATGCCCATAATGAGTATACTACTGTCAACACTCCATCCCCTTCTCCCTCCTGATTGTGCTTGATGGAGAATGCTTTGAAATTGCTATTATATAAGCTGGGAGAAAAGTGCTTTGAGAGTACTGAAGGCAAAATAAAAAAAGTAGAGTTTTTACAAATCCCAGCAGGCTGGAGGAAAAGAAGACTATTAAAATGTGTGACCTTGGAAGAAAATTGTTTCTGTAATTGACAACAAGCTACTTATCAACCAATACTTGCTGTGTGTACTTTAATCTCATAGCTTGGCACTTACCTGCAGGATCACTGGGGATGGCTGACTTATATCCCACACTCCTGGAGCTATCATCTCAATGGGAGGCTCACTCTGTAATGTCATGCTGAATAGCACAGGCCCAGGAATGGATTTGCTGCAAAAGACAACACATATGGACAGACAGCAGTCACTTTGTGAAGGAAGCTATTAGTATCTATAAATGTTTTCTTTTGGAATATAAACATAATCAGCTATTCTAATGGCTTCATTCAGTAGCTAGAAGAGAGATACAATATTCCACTAGCCTAGATACAGATTAATAGTTCGTTTCTAATATATCACATGTATGACTATGTTCATAGATGCCTACATTTATTTTCCACAGGAGAAAACTGTTTCCACAATGGTCTCTAACAGATAGCATTTATTCTTAATTTCCAACAATGTTGATTACAAGATGGGACTAAGAATCTCAGATTTACATTCTTGGAGTTAGAACCGTTGAAGTAAATAAAGATGTTAACTCTTCAGAATAGGTTTTGCTCCAGAGAGTGACTAAATTCTCTGGGTATCTTTAAAGATATGAGCTCTACATTTATAGAAAGAAAAGACTTAAATTAGCATATGATCTGAAGAATCAAAATAGTTATGAGACTTCACAGAGGAAATGCTTCCTTATGCATAAACAGAAAGATTATTCACATTCTGAATGTTTAAAAATATGTTGTAAATTACCGTAGTAAATGAGAGTGCATACAGGAGAGACTTTTAACAGGAAGAATTCATGGATGGTTTTAACAGCTTCAGTAACACTCAAATCCACAAATCCTCATAAGAATTTAAAAAGAAGCTATACCTGGGTGAATATCTGAATTACATTATTGGTAAAATATTCCAATGATCACTGAGAACAGTGGAAATTTAAGAGCCTAGAGACTCCACTAGCTTCCTCTAGTGCAGTGATCTTCACCTGAGGTCAATTCTGTCCCGAGAGGACACCTCACAAAATCTGGAGGCATTTGTGACTGTCAGAACTGGGGAGGTGCTACTGGCGTCTAATGGGTAGAAGCCAAAGATGCTGCTAAATATCCTACAATGCACAGGCCAGCCCCCACAGTAAAGAATTATCAGGTTCAAATTATCTGGTCCGGTATATTGATTTTAATATACCAAATTCAAAAGGTAGAACTGAAAGTCAACAAAATTAAATTTAAGTTTATAAAGAACTTTAAGGCATCAAGTGAGACTTTTTGGAAACAACATAAAATTGCATCTTGCCATTTAATAGACACTATGTAAAATATGAAGAAAAAATCCAACAATAAAGCTCTCTTTAAACCTTTAGTTTTCTGAGGCTTGCCTTCTTTATTTTCTATATCTAAAGATATTGTTAGAAAGTATCTGCCCAAGAGAGTACAATTTGTAAACATTATTGGGCAGAAATCTTTATATGACTCAAGAATATTCTTCTAGCAGGATTTTTTTTTTTTGGGGGGGAAGGTGGTCCCTCAACTAACATCAGTGCCAGTCTTCCCCTACTTTGTATATGGGATGCCACCACAGCATGGCTTGATGAGCGGTGTGTAGGTCCATGCCTGGGATCAGAACCTGTGAACTCCAGGCCACTGAAGCGGAGTGCACGAACTTAACCACTATGCCACCAGGCTGGCCCCTAGCAGGATGATTTTTGAATCTTCTTTATCCCTTTGTTCCATCCCCTCCTGATCTGGAGAAACTTGTATTTTGGTATAACAATACAGTACTGGGGGACCAGTATTAGCAAGCTAAAAGTTAGCTTGATGGGGTAAAGATGAGAAAATTATTAATGTGATTTTCCCTTTTGCCTTTCAGAGTATATAACCTTCCCCCAAATGATTTGAAGCATCCATATGCCTGGGAAAAGTTTTGGATTAGTTTCAGGGAGAACGCAAGAGAAAGAAGGAGCGGGAGTATGTCTTAACACCAAACTTGGAGAGCTCAGATGTTAATGTTCTCCAAAGCATTTACAGAAGATATTCCTGTCCACAGGAAAGGATTAACTGGAGTGAGGAAGGAGGATGTGGCATATTGGATGGAGGATGTGGCAAAAGAAAAAGACACCACTTTCTGGCAATTTGGGATGGTGGGAAGCAAGAAACAGAGAAAGAGAACAAGTATGGAGGACATGGGTGTCCCAATTTCTCCCACTTCTGCCTTTGGAAGGCAAATGGGGAGGAGTGTTAGAGAAAAGAGCATAGCAAAATGATGAAGGCAGAGGGTGTTCCTTTGGCACTCTCCATTTCAGATCCTAGAAGGAAATCACCTCTTGAGCTACTCTGGCACCAACCTGTGGCATGAACTTAGACTTGGGGCCATGTGATGAACAGGCAGAAGGAACTCCTGAGTTTAGCTTTTGTGCCTTCTTTGGTTTCTGTGTAGAAGAAACGGGATCTAGAAGCAGCTAAAAGTATATGGGTTAGGGGGGTTTCCCTGAAAGGGGATCACATGGTGGGGATAAGGGGCCTCTCTGATAAGGGCATCTCATTGAACCATCCAAGCTGAGGTCAACTGGGAGTCCAGGTAAACCCTCATGGGTCTATGGTGACTGTGAGAGCCCAAGTCCCCAGGGGACTGCTAGTAAGCCCTGGCCAAGCTGGAAGAGCCCCCATCACAAGCTACACCAGCTGTAACAAGCAGCCACCAGAGTAAAAAGTGCTTTTGATGTGGATATCAGAAATCACCAGGCCTGTTTCTTTTCTGACCCTGTGTATCCAGATACCCCCTTAGAAAGAGAATAAGGGTGTCAATAAGCTGTCAGTGACTGAGCATTTTATCCAAAATAGACTGCATACTGACAAAAGGTCTATTTAAATTACTGAATTGACTAATTTTTGTCATCGATGGAAAATTTTTTTCTCCTCATTAGTTATAGGCTGGAAGCTCATGAAGAAAAGTGTGACATATTAACTGCATTTTTCCTTCACATCTAAGTTGCGTGATGAGTTATATTTATGGCCTTCCTATATTTATATGTCTTGGCCATGCTTCACTCTGCAAATCCAAGTGATCTAAGCGGATTCCTACCAAGGATGAGCGGACTCATGATTAAGTGTCAGTATCTGTCACTTCTCTCCTTGGATGGAGTCTGGATCAACAGCCACCATGACCTTCACCTGAGGCATATGGGGCAGAATGAAGTCAGAGCACTTGATTCAAGTATGTGTATGAGGGGATGAATCAAGCAACAGGGCAGAGGGAGAATGAACTTCTAGCTGTCCAACTGAGGTTGATATAATATACACTTTAAGGCAATTCAACGTAGAAGGCAATTCAAGGTGGCAAGGATGTTTAGCAACATTCTTTGGGCACTCTGTGTGCTTGACATTAGCTAATTTACTTTCTGATAATGGACTGTACCTAAACATCTTTTTAGATATTTCAAGCATGATGGAGGGAATAAATTTCCATAGACTTGTGCAAATAGAGAATATGAGGATGAGGAAGATTTTTAGTGGAAATAAGATGTGAAAAGAATGCATCTAAGGCGTTGGTGGTCTCAGAAAGAAGACGAAAATGGAAACTTATAATACTCAGGCTGATAGGGATCACCAGTAGTTTTTTTTTTTTTTATTTTTTTTTTATTTTTTTTTATTTAAAGATTTTGTTTTTTCCTTTTTCTCCCCAAAGCCCCCCGGTACATAGTTGTGTATTCTTCGTTGTGGGTTCTTCTAGTTGTGGCATGTGGGACGCTGCCTCAGCGTGGTCTGATGAGCAGTGCCATGTCCGCGCCCAGGATTCGAACTGACGAAACACTGGGCCGCCTGCAGCGGAGCGCGCGAACTTAACCACTCGGCCACGAGGCCAGCCCCCACCAGTAGTTTTTATATTACTACTCTGTAAAGGTTTATTAAGGCAGTTAAAATTAGGTAAACAAACAAAAACACGATGAAGACAGGATATACAGGAAACAGTTTCATATAGTGGAAAGAACACCTCTTTAAAGCAGGAGATCTGTACCCTGTCTTCATTAACTAGCCTGATGAGCTTAACTTCTTTGAGCTTGGATAAAGTCAGTGGTTTTCAAAAGAGTTTTATATTTGCTTTTATATGGCTTGGTGGTTAGGGGTGGACTTTAGAAAGGTGGTAAGGAGATGGCAAATATGTTAGACACCAGGATTTCAAACCCCACCCCTCCCCTTCCAATAACACATGCATAGACTGTTCATTGCTCTTACACTATGAGATTTGAATATCATTAGAAAATTGACCACATTGCTAAATATAACATTTCAAAATATTTGTTCTGGAGTATCCTTAAGATCTTTTCAATTTCAATATTGTATAAATTCCTATGCCTAGAAAAACCCAACCAAAATCTGCGGTACCAGGAGAACAGACAGGCTGGTTTACCCTCTCTGGGCCCCTGTTTCCTCAAGCAATAGGATAAGGAATTTGAATAAAATAATTATCGTCATTTTTAGCTATAGGGATTCTATGCATCCATGGCTTGGCATTCTGGAATCAAGAATACAAAAGACTCCAGGGGCCAGCCCCATGGCCAAGTGGTTATGTTTGCACGCTCCGCTTTGGCAGCCTGGGTTTTCGCCAGTTCAGATCCTGGGCGCAGACCTAGCACCACTCATCAGGCCGTGCTGAGGCGGCATCTCATATAGCACAACCAGAGGCACTCACTACTAGAATATACAACTATGTACTGGGGGGCTTTGGGAAAAGAAGGAAAAAAAAAGAAGATTGGCAACAGATGTTAGTTTAGGTGCCAATCTTAAGGAAAAAAAAAAAAAAAAAAGAAAACAAAAGACTCCAGAACCGGGCAGTCAGCACATCCAGAGGGTCTGATGTTATCTAACTCTTTAGGACCCTGACTCTCACAGCTCTAACAGGCTTCATGCCCCAGGGCAGAGTACAGGCAGGGCTGAGGCAGGAGCCCCATGTATAGTGGTGAGGTTCCCATGGAGCAGGGTGTGGCACCTAAGGGCAGGAGAGGAGGCAGCTTGAGGTAGTAACGTGCGTGGAGAGAAGTCAGACCTGCATTCTGGTTCTTGTTCTATTCCTAAGTAGCCCGGTGACCTATAACAAATCCCTTAACCTTCATTCATCATCGAGATCTTCATTTGTAAATGAGGCATTTGGACTAGTTGAGCTCTGAGGGTCTCTCTTGGACAGGAAGGAAGGGCAATAAGGAATTCTCACCCACAACTTTTTTTATTCTTTGATTCTGAGGATATATCTGAAATGATAACATACAGGTGGGGTCAGGGTTGGCTTCTGAGGCAACAAAGAAATCAAATTGTATTGAGATTAAGATTTACTTTGGGCCTCTTTTGAAATTCTGCAAAACAGTCTAATTTTTCCCGGTTTTAATGTGCCTCAGAGCTTTGAAAATACTGATGCCTGGCCCCGCCGCAGACCAATTAAATCAGAATCTTTGGGGGCCCACTTGGACTTTGGATTTATTTTAAAATCTCCTCAGGAGATTCTATTATTCAACCACTGGGGTTGAGAATCTCTGCATTGAAGGAGTTTATCGCAATTGAGAAATGCTAAGTAACTACTACACTATTTGTTTTCAACTTAAGTAGGGAAGGTAGCTCACAGAAATTGTGGTGAGAATAACACTTTCTTACTGCAGTGTGGAGGCATTGTGAATATAGATGCAGTGGAAGTCCTGTCTGTAAAAGAAAGGATTACAAAACTTCAGTGGGCAAAATTTTACCTTTGTACTTGAGACATATTTTTTATAGGCCTGAAAGTGAGTTTGTGTGCTCGAAAATGTCAATGTTTATTTTTATTTGTAGACATTCTTGATGCAGCCATAACTGATATATGAATTTAATCACCACTGGTTCTTCTGAAACCCACTTCTGGAAACCACGAAGAAATAGGATGCCTTTAATTCTGCATATTTTCAGGTTGTATATATGTGGGAAAAATAAAGACATAAGTACTCAAAACAATTCCATATGGCTAGGTATGGGTAATTCAAAATGGATAAATGACAGATTCAAAACCAAATGTTTATGGGCAGGGGTCATTCTGTGAAAGAAAATGAAATTAACTGGCCTATTTGCTGTGATCTGGAAATATCTACATCAAATAAATTGGGTTAGAATCTCTGTATCTCAGAGCAATGAGCACAGTGGGAGTCATAGCATCTCCTCAATTGCCCCATATGATGGATTTCTGATGTCCTAAAAAGATCTGGATTTCTTTAAACTGTTTAGCCCCGGAGACAGGCAGATTTTCTGATTTTCATGTGAAGCAGTCTTTTGGAAACACACTTACAAATGCTAATTGAAGTACTCTTTGAAGAAAGTTGTGTTTTCTGATGTGATATCCCATCATCCACTATTTTGACACTTTCCCTCAAAAAAACGCCACCTAGTATCAGTCCCAGATGGCATTGCTTAAAGACGTCCGTTGTCTATGATCACTTGCATGTAAAATGTTCACCAATGGTAAGTGATACACAACAAAACAACACAGTATTTTTACTATCATAACCATATAGAAAAAATCCTGGAAGGTTAGTTTGAAAGATAAAAGTATTCCAAATGTCTAATATATTTAATGCTTATTGATTGCCTGTTATGTACAAAGTAGTGTGATGGAAGGGAATAAAATGGATTAAATTTTTTTTCAGTGAATAGCTACAAGGACTATTCTAAAAACACACTAAATCTTACAAATATTGCACTTGAAACTTTAAAGAGTCTGACTCACGAGAAGGAAAGGCACCTGCATAGCTGCTCCTAGTGAGAAAGTAATGAAAGTTCTTAGTCCACAGATCAGATTTTTGAAATTTCTGCTAACAGCAGTAGGTATTTCTTTTAGGGCTAAACTGTTTCTTATAGATTTTTGAGATTTTGTTTCTTTCTAAATCTATAGGAATTGATTTTTTCCCAATCCAATTTAGTAAACAAACCTCTACTGATTGCCTATTTATAAGAGGTACTATGTTAGATGATAGATGTTACATTCCCTGTCCTCAAGAAACATATACTTGGAAATTGGCTACAGCATGAAAACAAATAATAGAGCAACACACACACACACACACGCCCAGAATTAACCCAACAAAGACAATTTTAAGGACTTATCATGATTGCTTTGATGACAACATTTATATTGACTAAATGTGGGAACTAAAAACTGATGAAGAATTTTATTAACATTTTTATATTACCAAATCTTTTTAAAACAACAGGGGCAGAAATATTCTTTATAATATTATTAAAATAACAACATAGGTTCTAATTTTTCGAAGGTCCAGTACTTACAATTTGATTCTAAAGCAAGTCTTGCCACGTGAAAAATACCTAAGCTGATTTATTTGAAGTATCTTTTCCTTAATAGCATAGAAAATCATGTAATTGACTTTATCAAATATTCTAAGTATTAGCAGTTCCAAATCCTTATGGTTAAATCCACAGTTAATTTTGTAATAGCCATTAGTTCTGATAGGATACGTGAACTCATAGATGGCTTACTTTTCTGAAAAATACCATCTTAAAGTTACCAAATATTTTTTCTTGGCAATACAAGATTAATAAACCAGTTACATTGTATAGTTTTACTTTAGCCAGAATTCCATGACTCACATTGTTTCTATATGACAGCTTTGATCTAAATCATTTTGAATTACTAATTCCAGAGAAATTGGCTAGTCAGAGAGGGAAAAGCAATTGAGATTGGTCATACCCAATACCCTTTCATAGTAAATGACCCAGTTGACTAGCTGAGCATGAGGCCTGTTTCTAAGTCATTTCTACATTTTGCTTTTCAGTCCCACTTTCAGTAGTCATGATTTATACTGAGCTACTTCAATTTCAGAATAAAACACCTTCTCGATTTTCTCATTATACCATATACTGCAAAATATTCAGTTCCAAGGAAGTTTTTATCGAGGTGGGAAATTTATTAAGCACAAATGGTATACTTACTCTTTTGGAAACAATGGAAGACAAGTCCAGGCTAATAAATTTGCAGTGTTGGATGCATGGATAATCCCAAACAGTTTTATAGTGAGCATTGATTCCCTTGGAAGTGACTTTATTTCAAGAGGAAAATTGATCCTTGAAATAAAAGAAAGAAGCAGGTTATCTATCCAATTACAATGATATTTTCATAAATATTTCCTTATAATATAATGGTATGTGATAAAATTATTTAGCTATTTGAACTGAGGCATCCTTTTGAACTTCTGTGCTTAATCTTGTAAAAGGAGAAATATAGTAGAAGTACATAGAGTAATGAGACAAAGGGAATTGCAATAATTATAATTTTTAAATTTAAGCTTATTTTTAAAAATTACAATAACTTGAGCATATACTCTTTGTGAGGACAGAGGAAAAAAATGATTAACATTGTCTTAGGGAATAGGGGATAGGAGGAAATAACTTAAAATGGGTCTTAAAGATTAAGTTAGCTATAAGCAGATGAAGATTTGGAAAAGAATATTCCAAGAAGAGAAAAGTGAATATATGCAAGGACAAGGGTATATATGCATGAAAAGATTAAATGTAGCTGAGAAATAGTGAATGGCTCATTGTGGCTGGAACTAAGGATGTGGTCAATTATGGAGGATGCAATTAGAGAGACAGGTAGTTGCCAGAATGCTTAAGAACTCTGTATGACAGGCAAAGGTAGTTGAGCTTTTTCCTAATGGCTAAAGGAAATACTTGACTGAGAGAGCTAAAAGTATAGAGAGTTGTTCACAACTTTAAGTGTGGACTCTTCTGGGTGATGAATAGTCCACATGCAGTCTCAGGAATAAGGAGGAGTTACTTCAGCCTAGTGAGTATAACTGATTTTCAGGAAGTACATATCCTTCTCTTCGACATAACGTTCCCTGAGATGAAGAGGTCCAGATTCAGGGTGGTAATAAAGCAGCTAACAAGAAGACAGACAGAAGAGCTATTTTAGAGGCAAAATGGATAACTAATATTTGACTGACAGCATATTAGTTGAATTGGACAATAAAGAATTAAAGATGCATTCTAGCCTTCTAGATTATGTTCTAGTGGATACCTTCAACTGATAGAAAACAGAAGAGAAAGTTGGGGTAAGGGGCAATATGTGCAGTTTAAGGCATCATGGCATTGAATTAATAATAGATCTGAGACATCAATATGAAAGCTATGTGTAGAGGGGACAAGTCAGAGGTTTGGATCTGGATAGACCTGCATTTAAATACTGGCTCTATGACTAATAAGATGTTCTTCCTTGAGCAATGAATCTAACCTTTCTAAGCCTCATTTTTCCTTATCCATAAAATAGAATGAATATTGCATGACACGATATGTAGCAAATGGCAGGTTGTATATCATCATTATATTAATAATCCAATCAACAATGTAATAATTTATTTTAGACAAAAAGTAAAAAAAGTAGGGGAAGGAAATAAAGACTAGAGTGAAGAAAATCTAATTTTCAAGATTAGCCAAGTTTAGATTATTAAAAAATTAAATTGTTATACATTTTGATATCTAAAAGTCCTTTATTTCCTTTTATATTCTTTCATATTCAAAATATTCACTTAAGATAATGTGAACATATTTCTCTGCTTAAAATAAGCTCTGAAACTCAACATAAAATGTTGATGACCCTGTGGAATGCACAGTAATTTCTTGAATGTTCTCTCTTTTACCTGTAATCGACTTTCTATTCAGTTTTCATATTTCTGTGCTAGGATGGAAGCTATTCTTTTACCTTATTCCTCACATAATCTAGAATGTTCTTTTTCCCATTGAGTCTGGCTTCTTCATGTATGACTTCACTTATTAGTGAGCTTTTCATATCAAGAATGACAAAAATTCAATAAGTTACAGTGGATGGATACTGCCAATATCCATTCTGTCAGTTTTATTAATAAAAATAAATTCTTCTAGGGTAAGAATACATGCTTTCTAAATAGTTATTTATTCATTTCTTGAATGTATATGGATTTTTAAAGCCAGAATAATCTCACATTCACTGGGAAATTTTTAACTTTTACATGGCTATTGAAAAATCAAAAGAATGAACTTTTAGACAAAAAAGGAAGAAAAATACTTTGAGATAATTCAATAAATGAAGTCAGATTGCTTCTTTTTATCCAAACAGCTGACACAGATCTCAAGTTTTAACCATATGCTTGCTTTACTCTACTATTGAAAAATGAGTAAACACAAATTTTTCATTAACACTTCTTTCTTCTATATGAAATATTTTCCCTAAAACCAGAGTAATTTTAAGAGAAAATGGGAGATTTAAAAAATCACATTATTTAGAATTCTCCTATTAATATTGATATATAACCATAGACCATTGTAAGGACTTTGACGTTCGTCTGAGTGAAACAGGGAGCCATTTCAGGATTTTTAAACAGAAGAATGACATGGCCTGATTTACATTTTAAAGAAGGTCACTTTAGCTGAGAAGAGCAATAAAGGTGCAAAAGAAGCAGAGAGATCATTATCAGGCTACTATGGGAGTCAGACTGGTGGCTAGTGGTTAAGTTCACGTGCTCCGCTTTGGTGGCCCAGGGTTTTTGGGTTTGGATCCTGGGTGCAGACCTACACAGCACTCACCAAGCCATCATGTGGTGGTATCCTAGATACAAAATAGAGGAAGATAGGCACAGATGTTAGCTCAGGGACAATCTTCCTCACACGCACAAAAAACGGTTACTGTGGTAATAGAGAGGGGAGATGAAGGTGGCCTAGACCAATGGAAGTCATAAGAAGAGATATTCTGAGGAGACAGCCAATAGGATTTCCTGGACACGGGGTCTGAGAGAAGGAGCTTCACATTAAGGATTTGACCTGAACAATGGGACCTGGAAATGATCATCCACAGCAGCCACTGGTGGAACAAGTTTGGAATGTAAGATCAAGAGTTTAGTTTTAGACATGTTGGGTGTATAAGTGTGGAGTTTGTGACTGATGCCTGGGTTGGTGACGTAAATTTGGGATTGTTGGCATATAGATGGCATTTAAAGCTATGTGACTATAAAAGAGAGCTAAAGGGGCAAGGATAGATACAACAAAGAAAAGGCTTATGGGCTAAGACCATGATCAGTCCAGGAGAAGAAAAGATGGAGAAGGAACGTCCAGTGAGAGAGAGGGAAAGCTGAAAGAACATGTGAGCCAAGTGGAGAGCATATTTCAAGATGGGAAGTGAGATCAACAGTGCCAAATGCACCTAACAGATCATGGAAGATGAAGACTGAGAAACAAGCATTAGATTTAGCTATGCAGGTCACTGGTGACTCTAATGGGCAATTTCGGTGGAGCAGAGGTGACGAAAGCCTGACTGGAGTCTGTTTCAGAGCAGAGAAAAAAAATTGAAGAAAGTAAATATAGACAACTGTTTGGAAGGGTTTTGCTGTAAAGGAGCGGGAAAAAAGAGAGTGGCTACTGGTGGGAGGATGAAGTAGAGTTTTGTTTTAACGTAAGATGTGAGAACTGTTTGTAGAACATAGATACTCTGCCCAAGATTTTAGATGTTTTAAGAAACAGTATTGAAATTACATTAAAAACATGAGCTTTGGAGTCAGAGGAGTCTGAGCACTAGTTCCACCATTTACTGGTTGTGGGACCTGGGGCAAATTAATTAAACTTCATAAATATCAATATTCTGATCTTTAAAATGGAGAGGACAATACCTGTGAAGATTTTTGTTAAGTAGAGATGAGATAGTATATTTTGGGCTATACTATGATGACTGGAATACAACAGGTGGTCAAAATCTATGTCACACACTATTAAACAACAAAGTTTCTGTTCTTAAGTTTACAGTTTAGTAATGAAACGTACGATCAATTATAGTGTAATGGGTACATGTTAATAAAATATATAAAGAACACTATAGGCATCTAGAAAAATGGTAAATAAATATTTTTAATGGAAATGAAATGAAAATAATTCTGGGATGAAGTACCTAACTTGGGAGAATCAAAGAAACTCTCATAGAAAAGATAACACTTATGCAGTCTTAAAGGACAAGAAGAAAAATATATCAGTGTAGTTATTCCAACAACACTAATGATTTTCCATTTGAGATTTTTTCCTTTGACACTAACTTTAGAATTATTAGATTTTTTCTTGAACTGTTTAGATGGCGGCACATATCTGTCAGTTGAAAATGAATCTGATTTTTTTTGAAACTACCAGAAATAGTTTTAATTAAGTCAGAAGAATAATTTTAGTGATTGAGCTGGTTAATAACATTTTTAAGGAGTCATATATGAAATTCATTCATTAGCCCAGCAACACTTACTGGACTCTTACACTGTCTGGTGCTGCTTTAGCTGCTAGGGAATAGAATGAAAATTTAAAAAATAAAATGAAAAGCAAAACCAAAAGAAGATCTTTGTATCATTTGGCAAAAACAGACAGAAATATGAAAAAACACATACAGTACCTTAAGAGAGTAGTGTGATGTTCAGACCAAGCAACAAAAGAAAGGTGGCTAATTTTTTCTAATGATACAAGAAAGGGTTTATACAGAAGATGGAAGAGTGTCTTGAAAGATAATTAGGTGTTCCCAAGGTGGGCAGTGAAGGCACTGTGCTCCTGACAAACAGAGGACCCCTAGCAGAGGCGTGATCTCTCAGTTCATAGTTAGGGTAAGTAGTGGGATACAAAGAACGGCTGGGTGCAGGGCCAGGGAGTGGGGCTAACTCCAGTGATGAAGGTGCAGAGATAGTCAGGGGCCAAATCACAGAGGGCCTTGTGTGCTATGCTTAATGGTTTGTACTTTGTCTTATAGGAATTGGGGAGCCACAGAAGAATTTTACAAGCAGAACTGATTCTGTGCAATGGAAGGGGATTTTGTAATTGAAAGTCAGGTCTTTGGTCAAAGAAATTAAGAACCTTAACCAAGGGAGGGGAGATAAAGGTTGTTACAGTCCTAGAAGAAGGAGGATTTGCTTTGGGATGGCAGGAACCATGGGGTATGTAAGAATTGAAGACCACATATTGTATCTCAGGACACAGTCTCCATGACTACAGTAACACTAAATGGGATAGATAATGCTATTTAACATCATCCTCAGACTTCTAGAAATTTTGGCACATATTTATCAATAGCAAAGTACAATATTGGGAGTCAAATTATGTCCCAAGAAAGCCAGGCCTTGTGAAAGGGTAAACATAGTGTGGGCTGGGGAGTTTCCTCTGCTTGAGGCGGGAAGAAAACTGGCTCTGAGTGGAGTAGTGGAGACCCCAGAGAAATGACTGAAAGACAATGGAAGAGTGTCATAGGAACAACAAGGAAAAGCAGCAGTAACCATGAAAAAGCCACCGATGGGGCCTATGAGGTCCCTGAAATTCTGAGTAAAAGGAGGGCTTGAGGTGGGGGGAATAGAGGAGAGGCGGAGGGCATGGATAGCGTCAGGAAGGTACTTTTACTTCTTGATTTAACAAATCTCTAGGAAATGTGGATTTAGTAGCCAGTCATCCTAAATTAGATGACAGTTTATATAATGCATGGATAATTATTGTCAAAAAACTTGACTGTTTAAATAAATTTCTAATTGGTCTTTGTGGGAAAATACAGATTACAGATGTTATTAAGTGATTTCTTTCTTTGTTATATCTGGAATCTACCTCCTTCCGACCCCAAACAGAGGGTATTCCCTATATCCAAAGTGTGTGAGTGATTAATAATGCCGCTTTTCCAATTTCCCTCTTTGATCAGTTCAATAACGTGAATTGGACACTCGTTTAGGTTTTTAAATGGACTTTTAATCTGTTGAATTGAATAGCCAGTTATCTATTAGCTCTAACATATTTATCTCATCCCTGAATCAAATCAACTGGCAACATTTTTTAAAAAAATCACATCCTTCACCTAAAAAAAGAAAAAGAACCCCTGATCTTTATTAGATAAATGATCCTGCCAGAATAAAGATTAAACTTACGTTTCATCCCAGTTGACCAAGAAAAAAAACAATTTCTTGACTGGAATATTTCTGTAGTTTCTCACTTGGCATAGCTTCTTTCCAGCATATGTAAGCCGACAGGAGAAAGAAAATGCTTTATAGCTAAAAAGAAACAACACTGATTCAATAAACTGAACACTATAAAGGAACCAGTTTTCTGTATGGGTCAATTATTTTTATAGTTAAAAGTCAAATGATAAAGGGTTGTTTGCTTGAATAAAGTGTGCTTTAAAAAGAATTTATGTTAGGTGACATCAGCAAGATGGCAGAATAGGAAGCCCCAGACCCTCCTTCCCCCACGGAGACATAAATTCAACAATAATGCATGGATCAATTCTCTTTGTGAGAAATCCAGAAATAAGTTAAGAAGCTCCTGCACCCCAGGCAAGTGGAAAACCAGCAGCATGGAAATCAGTAAGAAAATTCATGGCACTCATTTTCCACAGCCCCTCCCCCCAGGAGAGGGAGGTGTGATCAGGAGGAAAATACCAACTCCCAGCTTCTCCCAGGAGTGGGAAAGAGAAGCCTGGAATATATATGTCTAGCATTCAGACATTTTAGGGGGCTGTCCAAGGGACTGGTTTCTGTCTTGCCTGAATTGCAGTGCTGAACGGGTGCCTCTGAGAACAAAGGCAATGGTTTGAACCAGCACGAACTCACTCACCACTATCCTTTCCCCCAGCTCGGTACAAAATGAGCAGGGGAAAACTCCCAACTCCTACCTTCTGCTGGAGGAGAGAAAGAGTTGGAGTGTGTATGCAATGTTTCAGCTTTTTGAGGGGCTGCCTGAGGGACTGGTTACGGTCTTTCCTGTTTCAGAGAGCTGACAGGACCCGATATACTCCAGATGCCTGGGCACCATGGACTTCTGAGAACAAAAAAGCTAGGAGCCTTGCTCCTGCTCCAGAGGATCTGAGGAACAGCAGACAGAGGCTGATACAGCTTGGTAGCCTCTCCATTGGCTGGGCGGTGAGGTGGAGCGGGAATAGTGGAGAGTGGATCCAATATTTTGACTTTTTCAGGGTGCTGTATGAGGGACTGGTTTGTGTCTTGCCCAACAGATGGGACCTAACATACTCTGGATGCCTGGGAACTGAAAACAAAAAAGAGGTGGGCAGCTTATGGCAGTGCCAGGAAACCTGCAGTACCAAAGACAGACACTGGGGATGAACAAGAAATTATCAGTTCCTGAAGAAAGAAGCAAAACCTCTCTAACTGAGAATTCACACACACAAGTCCAGAAAAGATGCACCCACAGAAAAGGTTTCAAAGGTCCCTGTAACCTCTAGCTGGGCTGATTGGTGACATTCTTTCTCTGTATGCAACCAATCCATAAAGACTGGGAGAGGTGGCTGTTTTTTCAAATACACAAAGTAACAATGTGCATGAAGAACGAGGGAAATATGGCCCAACAAAAGGAACGAAATCAATCTCCAGAAACCAATCTTAAAGAAATGGAAGTGTATGAATTACCTGACAAATAATTCAAAATAACTATCATAAAAATGCTAAATAAGCTCAGGAAAATAATGCATAAACAAAATGAGAATATCAACAAAGAGACAGAAAATATTACAAAGAACCACACAGCAATTTTCAAATTGTAGAATACAATACTGAATTGAAAAATAACACTAGAGGGGTTCAAGAGAAGACTTGATCAAGCAGAAAAAAGAATCACTGAACTTGAAGATAGGTATTTGAAATTATCCCGTCAGAGGAATAAAAAGGAAAAAAAGTAAAGAAGAGTGAAGAGAGCCTAAAGGACTTATAGGACATAATCAACAGGACAAATGTACACGTTATATGAGTCCCAGGAGGAGAAGATAGAGAGAAAGAGTCAGAAAGCTTATCTGAAGAAATCATGGCTGAAAACTTCTTAATTGTGGGGAAGAACATGGACACCCAGATTCAAGAAGCCCAATGGATCAAATCAGGCTGAGCCCCAAAAAGACCACACTTAAACACATTAAAATCAAACTATCAAAAATTAAAGACAAGGATAGAATTTTGAAAGCAGCAAGAGAAATGTGACTTGCCACATAAAAGAGATCTCATAAGTTTATCAGCAGATTTCTCAGCAGAAACCATGCAGGCAAGAAAGGAGTGGAATGATATGTTCAAAGCTCTAAATGAAAAAAATATACATCAATCAAGAATAGTATATCTGGTAAAAACTGTCCTTCAAAAAGGAAGGAGAAGTAAATACTTTCTCAGATAAACAAAAGTGGAGGGAGTACAAAACCATTAGACCTGACTTACAAGAAATTCTAAAGGGAGGCCTTCGAGGTGAAGTGAAAGGATGCTAGATAGCAATATGAAAGCATATGAAAGTATAGAGCTCATTGGTAAAGCCAATATACAGACAAATACAAAATACTGTAATACTTTTGGTGGTGCATGAACACTTTCAACTCTGGTATAGAATTTAAAGGACAAAGTACACAAAAAACTATAATTATAAAAATTTGTAAACTATAAAAGGCAGCAATTTTTGATATCAATAACATAAAGTGTGATGAGGTGAGAAGAAAAGAATAGCGTTTCTGTATGTGATTGAAGTTAAGTTGTTATCAGCTTAAAGCAAAGCATTTTAAATATAAGCTGTTTTAGCTAAGGCCTGTGGTCACCACAAAGAAAACACCTACATTTAGAAGATACACAAAAGAAAATGAGAAAGGAATCAAAGCATGTCATTAAAAAAAATCAACAAAACACAAAGGAAAACATCAAGAGAGGAAAAGAGGGACAAAAAAACTACCAAATAGACAGAACATAATGAAAAAATGGCAATTTAGGTCCTTCCCTAACATTAATTACTTTAAATGTAAATGGGTTAAACTGTATAATCAAAAGATATAGCATAGCTGAATGGATAACAAAGCAAGATCCAACTATATGCTGTCTACAAGAGACTCACTTTAGATTTAAGGACACACACAGGCTGAAAATGAGAGGACAGACAAAGATATTCTATGCAGATTGTATTCCAAACAGCAGGAGTGGCCATACTTACATAAGACAAAATAGACTTTAAGCCAAAAACTGTCAAAAGAGACAGAATATTATATAATGTTAAAAGAATTGATTCATCAAGAAGATATGACAATTTTATTTTATTTATTTATTTTTTAAAGGGATATAACAATTTTAAATATACATGCACCCTAAATTGGAGCAAACATATTAAGCAAACATTGACAGAATTGAAGGAAGAAATAGACAGCAACACTATAATAGCAGAAGATCTTAATACTGGTTATAATGGATAAAAGAACCAGACAGAAGCTCAATAAGAAAACAAGAGGGCTTGAATGGCACTGTAGACCAAATGGACCTAACTGACATATACAGAACATTCCACTCAACAGCAGAATACACATTCTTCTCAAGCACACGTTAAACATTCTTCAGCATAGATCACACATTAGGTCACAAAACAAGTCTTAGCAAACTTGAGAGGACTGAAATTACATCATGTATATTTTCTGACCACAATAGAATGAAACTAGAAATCAACAGAAAAAAGAAAACTGGAAAATTCACAAATTAACAGAAGTTAACACTTTGAACAATCAATGGGTCAAACAACAAATCAAAAGGAAAGTTAGAAAATATCTTGAGACAGATGAAAAAGAACACATACCATACCAAAATTTATAGAATGCAGCAAAAGCAGTACTAAGAGAGAATTTTATAGCATTAAAAGAAGGAAAGATTAAAAAAGAAGCAACATCAAAAGAAGGAAAATTACAAATAAACAGTCCAACCTTATACTCAAGTAACTAGAAAAGGAAGAACATATTAAGCCCAAGGTTAAAAGAAGGAAGAAAGTAATAAAGATCAGAGCAGAAATAAATGAAACAGAGAATAAAAAAATATACAAAACTAAGTATCACACTATATATAAATGCATGTTGTATGCTATATAAATATATATTAATGGTTTAAAAATTATAACAGAACATTCATTAGACTAGGTATTTATTATATTATACATCAGCCCATTAAAATTCTTCATAAAATTAAGAAAGAGAAAAAGCATAAAAGAATCACACCATGGGTTCTAAAGAAATGTGTACATCTAGATAGTATATTTTACATACAAAGGCAAAATTTCCTTTCTAATTGGCTCTATAAATATTTGTTCAGTTCGGTTATTTTCAAAAGTGCAGATGAAGATAACAATTATTTCTCTTTACTAAAATTGTTTCTCAACTTTTCCTTGAGATGCTAAATGCAATGGATACAATAAATCCATTAATAAATTATTATTCTCTTATCAACTTTAATTGATTTAATCAGTACTTTCTTATAGATTTAATCCACAAGGAACTTAAAACAATTATTATAATGTTATTCTAATTATGTTATTCAAAAAATACTACATAATAGAATCAACCTAAAATCTGGTGATGTTCCATGCATAATTGTGGCTAACTTCCATTGTAACTCAAATAACCCTGGGCTAATTCCCACTTTATCAAGGTACTACTCTCAAAATCTTCACCACTCACAACTTGATGGGGAGTCAGAGTGATTTTTTTTTTCCTCTTTTTAAATACTGTCCATCTCCTTGTATGTGTGTGCTGTCTCTCTCTCTCTGTATTGTTAATTAGCATTAGTCATTTAAACTCAAACATAAAAAAGAAAATTTTAGGGCAATCACTAAGTAAGATGAGCATTTTATGTTTCTGTAGTGATACATTGACAATACGCAGCTATTTTTAATGTGGAAAATGGAAGAAGACATGAGGGAAAAGGACTATGCATTGGGAATGAAGTTTAAAAAAATGATTTTAAGAATAAGGATAAATTCACGCTGATTAAATTTCAAAATTTTATGAAATATTTGGTCCTTCAAATAAGAACAAGACACATTATACTCTAATTAGAAGCTATGCAAAAATTAATGAACTCTTTTGTGAAAAACTCACCACCACTCACCTGTGCACCCAGGTCTCTGGAATGTTGTGAGCTGCATACACTGTGAAGCTAAGGTGGGAATGGAGCCCAGGATTTACAAAGGGAACACGATCAGGTGCATTTAGAGGCTGGAAATCTGCATAAAAGCTGCTGCAATAGACATCAATTAGCTGGTAGATGGACGTGGATAGTTCAGTTGTCACTTTTTCTATCAAGCCTAGAGGAAAAAAAAGATAGAAATCAGGTCATCTGTGAAGGGCCATATTTATCATAAGCCATCAATTATAGCTTTGAAATTTTTTATAATAAAATTTAATTAAAATAACCCTCCACCAACTGAAGCCAATTAGCCATCTGTGCCTCTGTATGCAGCCTGGGTTAGCTGCTAGTAGTGTAGATAATTAATAAGCTTTCATATTTTCAGTTGCAGAAATTTTGGAAGCATGGCCTTTAATCACAAATCAGAGGTTTGGATTATTAATTTGGCATTCTGATCAACCATAATTTGCAATAGCTTTTGTTCTAGGTTATTATTGTTTAGAATTAATTTTCAGACAAGAAAAATGTTTTCTTATGACTTATAAGTACTTCAAACAAATCCCATCTAAAGAATTAAGCATAATAAATTTGATTATGCTATGATGTTTACCATTAACTCAACACTAATTATATACATTGTGCTGCTATAAAAAGAGAATGGTAATAGTACATAACTGAGATCTGAAATAAGCTTGAAATGAAAGACATAATGTTTACTAAATGTCTTCAAAATCAAAGCCTTACTTGAGTTTTACCACTAGTTATTTAAAGGGTTATTTAAATTGATAATTCCTAAAAATGACATCATGAAGGAAGAAAAATGACTAAGTACAGGGGCTAACAGTTTTCAACCGTGTGCTAAATGAAGGCATGCCAATTTATTGTAGACCATATGAAAAGAATCACCTAATCATCGAATTTAAGGTAAACTTTCCTGAGAAGGGCTTTCTCTCTCCCAAGAAACTCTTTGCTAGAAAGACTCCTACCTGAGAGGAAGGAAGTAGAAGAGACTGATGAAACGGACCAGGTAGAACTGGTAGACTTTGATCCAAATCAGGAAAACGGTGCCATTACAACGGAGAAGCTTATGAGGATGATGAACATCATCCTAGCAGAGGCGTTCAGTGTCAGACCTCTTAATGAGGCCAATGAATAACACTCACTGCTGGCATTTTATATACAGTTGCGAATGAGTGAAAGACTATAATCATAATATGCTCACTGCTTGCAACTGTTTTTGTTTTAATATTCAACTATAGTAATGTTTCAAGTGAAGAAATAAACTCGAAATAAAGAATCAACTCAAATATAAAAGCCCAAAAGAATTTTTTTATCCAGATGAAGAAAATCTTTAATAGACAAATATTTAAGTGACAAATATTTAGATATTTAAGGGTTGTAGGAAATGAAAAAAAATGTATGAAGCGAAATGTTACGAATGGAATCCCTGGTACCCTCCTCCTCCGAGTCATTTGTGTCTCATGAGCTTTGCTGACGGAGCCTCGAAGAGGGGCACACTGCTAGCTGTGGTCATGACTAAAGACCCCTCCGTGCAGATGTCTCAGGCCTGGTCCAATCCCCGGCGCAGGCCTCCTTAAACTCCATAGGATCATCCTGGTAGACGAGAGCAAGGCAGAAAACCCTGCGAAAGAAATCACGCTGATCTAATCTGAATGTTTCCCTCTTCCAGCCTGGACCAGAAGTAAGTACTGAAATGCCACATTTTAGATATTTCTCCTTTTCCACTGCAGCGTCCTGGAGAAATAAAATGCAACCGCAGCATAGTGTGGGGCGGGAGGGGGACAGAGGGAAGGAACTCGTGTACTTGGCAGCTGCCAAACCGGAGCTGGGTACAGGCTGAGGAGGAGAGTGGGGCCTCCGGGCGGCCCCAGGAGTGGGAGATCTTGTCAGGAGGCCTGAACTCTGTGTCCCCAAAGTCCTGAGCGCTACTCGGCCATTCCTTTGCTGAGGGAGAGGCGGGACAGCCTTCTGGAAGAACAGCCCCAGCACACGACGCAGCAAAGAGCATTAGCAACGCAAACGAAGATCTCATAAGCTTCCTTCAGTTGCTTGGCGTCCCCAGCGGAGGTACTTCCGGAAGTCGGCCTCGATTCGGCTGCACCTGCGCAATACTGCCCTGCCGCCAGCTTCCGGTGAGACCCTTGCGGTGAGCTTCGATGGGGCATATGGTCCCGCCAGATGTCGCCGACGTTTCCTGATAATATCGGTGGTTTCTATTGAGTGGATCATAGAGGAATAGACAATTTTATTAAACTTCAATCCCAAGCTTGCAAGTCGGAGACCAGTGCTGTCTGTTCATGCCGCAGGGGGGTCAGAGTGGGGTCCTTTTCCAGTGAGGCGTCCGCATCGTATAGGGAGTGCCCCATGAAGTTGCGTGGCCTGGCTTGGTAGTAGTCCAGCATGGACGCCAGGTCTTCTGCTCCAACTTCCAGGTTCCTCTTTCTCATTTTGACCAGGGCCAGTGGTTCTTGTCTGTCTCAGTTGGGGTCCCAGACTCCAGGCCCGAGTTGCGTGGCCCCTGCCCACGGCAGCGTCTCAGCCACTTGCAGCTCCGTGTCTCTGCCGGCGCAGGCTTCCTCACCGCAACCACCCAGAAGAGAAGATGATGGAGCCCCCGGGTCGCTGAGATGTTGAGAGAACTAGTAAGGACATCATTAGAAATGAGGTTCTTAAGATCTACTGTGATTAGATTCCAACGTGTGCCGAGTGAAATCACCCAGTACTGTTGTTTATTCAAACACGTGCACGTTGTCATAAGTTGTTTGTCAAACATGAATTGCTTTTTGCTTTGTAGTTGTTTTGAAAAGAAAATAGTACAGAGCTGGCTTTTTCCTCCAGTAGTCAGTGGCGTTGCAATGATCAGGTATTTGAATACTCAGGAAAGAGGCCAGCTTCAGCATGGGGCATCTTCCCACATCCTGTTCCCCAAGTAGCTCTGTCTATAATTAAACATTTTTGTCGTTGTTCAACACGTGCTATTATTCACTTAGTTATTCATAAGTTTGTACAAAATTTATAAGATAGCCAAATTGTACTTATTTACTGTATTTCTTCAAATTGTGCCCTTTGTTGAAATAGCCTGAGGGGACAAGCAGAGTGAAAGAGCTCTAATTAAAATTCTCTGAGAAATCAGCAGTAGCAATTAATGAAACAGAAGAGGAAAGCAGCATGAAAATAATCTTAAAAGAGGTCTCATCAAACTCTGGAGGCCAACCAACAGGGATTCTCCTGAACAACAGGCGGCAGAAAATTATAAACTTATAGAAACATCTTGCTTTCCAGTCCCCAGATTGTTGGTACTCCGATGAAGGAAGCACAAACTTCATGTTAATAGTTCCCAATCTTGTGCAAATGAATACACATCTCAAATCATAAAGTTGAGTCAGAGATCTTATTAATTCAAGCTCCAGCAGTTATTTCTGGGAACTTTAATTATTTGGATAATTACTCAAACTTTACTCTTTACTTTTTGTGCAGAGACAGTTCTTGGTTATCATTTGCTTCTTCAAGGTAATATCGAGATGTGTGCTTATGCATTATGCTTTACTTCCAGAATTCTGTATGAAGAATACATTTCAAATGTCATCGGAAATATATTAAGGACTCAAGATACAGGGATTGGAGGTGAAATTTGGAAAAATAATGTTTATCATACCTGATTTTATTTTGGGAAAATAGTTATAGTATCATGAAATAAAGAAACAATGACAATATTTATGCAACTATAATGCATTAATTATAATCTATGATGATTTATCGTAGAATATAAGTCTCTGGGAACATTCCTATGCAGTTTTATGGGATCTCATATCCCAACCCCTGAGGAATATGGGGTGAGGGGATTTTATTCCAACTTTCCTAATAGAAAGGAAGAGAGGGCCAGTTCCATATGGTCATACCTCCAGCTTGTTCATTCCTCATTCTATCACTTGGACTCTGTGTTAGTAATATTGTTGGGGGTGTCCATCTCTTCCCTTCTTCTTTGGTGTTCTGGAGTTTTATGACTGCCTGGAACAGGGTTTTTTTTTTTGCACTACACAGATTTTTTTCTCCATGCCCTCTGCCATCATATTTTCCTCTGTGCTGTAAAGTGGGGGAGTTCTTCAAGTATAATTGAATGTCTCTTTCAAGTGGTGGGAATTAGAGTTGAGAGGCTATTCCTCTGTACATAACTTTCTACCAATAACGATTAAGGGTATGGAGGGTAGGTTGGGTTATCATTCGTGCTTCACCACCCATAACCTCTGAATCCAAGGATGTTAGTTGAACATTTGTGAGTCAGACAGTTTCCTTGAAGATACTCAGAGTGTTCATAAGCCAAATACCGTGTGCCTGTGCAAATAAGAACAACCCTTACCACACCCTGCACATTAAATACTGTCATTTCTGTTAGGCATATTAGGAAAATTGAGGGTCAAAGAATTTAATCCTCTAAAATGACAGAGCCAAACTGTGACAGAGTTGAAGTTCAAGACCAGTTCTGACTGATTCCAAAAGCCAGACTCTTTGCTCTACACTAGACTTTCACACATCCACTATTTTCTATAGAGGCAAAGTCCTCCTGTGGCTTGCAGTTTTATAGACTCAGAGCCTCTGTGAACAGTAATGATTCCAGAACCTAATCCTCCTACCTGTTATGTTAGATTGGTCTTTCAAATAGAAATTGAATTTAAATTTGAAGTTAGTGACTTTGAAGAAAGGCATCTGCTACTTTTCTGACATCAAAGTATAATTAGCTAAATAAAATTTTATAGTCTCTTGGAATAGTTGTGAGGGTATTTTCAGTATCCCTTTAATTTTTATAGATCTCTTGACTTTTCCCACTTAAAAAAAAATCTCAGGCTAAAAGTTTAGAGAGTTGGATTTTTATTCACTTGCAGAATAATCATTTCCATCAGTAAAAAGAGTTTTAGCAAAGCATTTTTCCCTCAAAAAATATTTTGTGTGTGTGTAACCATAATATTTGGATGAAAAATTGAAAAAAGTAAATTATTTTGGGTTCTATAATTTTTTTTAAATTGGGGTACATGTATGTTTTACCTTTTGCTGAAGTCTCTGAATATTGATGCAAATCCTGAAAAAGAAAAATAGGTGCAAAGACACCTACTTGTTATTCAGAAAATGAATTTATAAAACAAACTGATAATATCCAGAATCTAAACATTGAAATTTCTCTAGCATGATAAAAGGACAAAGTATTTTTTGGTGTCATATATCAATGTTGCTTATTAAACAGAGGGACTCTAAAGTGTAAGATGAAAGAGAAGCATTCCCAATGTTGTAATGAGCGATCTAGGTTATTTGATTTTTAATAAAAGAAATTTCTAGAATAAGCTCAGTCTTTATAGTATCATTAGAACAGTTCTACAGATATTGCCTAAACTCAACCCCCCTTCCACAACAGTGACTAATATTTTGATAGAAGTGCATTTCTTTCTTTTTTTTAAATAGGCTTTTTTTTTTAAGAGATTTTTTTTATTTTCCCTTTTTCTCCCAAAGCCCCCTGGTACTCAGTTGTGTATTTGTAGTTGTGGGTCCTTCTAGTTGTGGCATGTGGGACGCCACCTCAGCATGGCTTGACGAGTGGTGCCATGTCTGCACCCAGAATTCTAACGCACGAAACCCTGGGCTGCAGAAGTGGAGTGCACGAACTTAACCACTCGGCCACGGGGCCAGCCCCCAGAAGTGCATTTCTAATTCTCTTTGTTTGGTGTGTCCAGTTCTTATTATTAGCAGTCATTCAGATGTAAGCTTTGGGCAGCACCAAAAGAGGGCTGGATGGAAGTGAGCAAAATCATACAGATTCACTATAGAGTTTCATTTGCTTCTTTATTTTTAGAAGATTTAAAGAAACTGATAGTCAAACACTTGAGAAAAGTAATATACTTTGAATCATATCCTAAATAAAAGAAATACTATCTGAAATTTAATTGTTTATTTAAGTTCACATCCAGTGGTATACTGGTTTTGTTTTCTTTTTATGTTTATTGTTGTTGGAGGCCTAAAATTACTTTGATGGTTTAGGATTTGCTGGTTAAAATTTCATTATCATGAAAACTATATAAGGTGATTCACAGACTCACTAAAAATAAGGTTTCAGGCCAAAGGCAATTCAATTTTCTAAGAGCCATTTTAATTGACACTAAATTTTTAAAAATTTTGCCTTGACAAGTTTGCTTTTAAGAGAATCCAATTAATGAAAAGCCCTATTTCTCAGATAAATAAACTAGGGAATAATTGTTTTCATATAACGAAGAACTTGCTACAGTATTCCTTTGGAGAGAAAACACTTCTCTCATGTTTAAAATGTAATTAAATTTATATACAACTTTTCACTTTGAAGCATCATTCACATGAACCTTTTCAGAAGCATTTCTCTTAGGTCAAATAATTCATCTGAACATAGTTTCAACCACCCATCTTAACAACTACAAATAAGATCTTCACTCCATCGGCGTGGGTAAGGCTATTAAAGATGTTAGCCTGACTTAACTAGAATTCAATTTATTCAGAAATATAAACATATTTTAAAACTACCATGACATCCACCTACAGCATAATGTGTAAGACCATATTTTTCATTTTGTGGTTCATTTATCGTGTGAGCATTTAATGGAAATATATTATGTGAGCTTCTGGAATATAATTTGGAAGGATGGAAAATTGTTTCCAGTGCTGAGTGGGAGCATGAACTAGAGTACAACTGCATTTGTGATATAATCCTTCATCTTGCCAAAACTTACATTTAATAAATAGCTAATTACTTCCCTGTGTGGCAGGAAATAGTTTCTTGCAAGTTGAACAAAAAAATGCAACTGAGAAAAAGGAAAGCTTCCCAAATTTGAGTTTGTTGGCAGGACACTCATATTTCTCAGTATTTCTTTAATCTTTGGTTCATTGTTGGTGGATAGACTGAACTACTGGCATTGTGAACTGCATTTACCTACCGCACAAAGTCTATAAAATGTACTTACTATTTCTGCCAAATTTTTATATAGGTGAGCTCATAGTTAAGACAGGATGAAAAAAGAGATAAACAAAAAGTCCAGATGAAGATGATGTAGAGTAAGTGGACTTTTAAGGTGTGCTCAAGTAGAATCTTTTTTATTAGGCATGTTGAACTATCTATTTTGGCCATTGACATATATGAAATAAAACTGATAATTGTCGACTCTTTTCTTCATTTCTATGCATGAATATATAAGAAATTATATTCTTATAGTTTCTCATAAATATATAAGAAATGTTAATTGTATTTTTGTTCCATTAAGAAGTTTCTGGAAATGAATGTTTTGAAGGTAAAGCTTTTTATAACTGTTAATACTTTAACATCATTTGAAATGCTTCATCCTAAAATTATATTTTTCTCATTCTGTGATCAGTTCTTTATTTCTACTGATTCACTGAGAGCTGGATATAAAAATTGAAAAACAACCAAGTGATCTTAACAGATGGGAAGACACATATCCACATTCATATGTCTGGTCCTCTCCTCTGGCAAAGTCTCACATTTATCATGAGGCTGGCTATAATCAACGGCCCTGAGATAATGGGGACCTAAGTGGTACTTGTATGAATTAAACCTTCATCTTGGCATCATGGGGAAGAATCTCAAAAACTACCACTAGCACTATCTCCACTACCTCTGGTAATAATAATGACTCTCATTCAATCTATATTATCATCTAGACCCTTTATTGACATTACTTCTAATACTAACAGAAACCTGCAAATTCTTTTTTTGTGTTTTTTTTTTAGAGATGTGGAAAACTGAAACTCAGAGAAATGAATTAACTTTCTAAAGCTATTCAGCTAGAAAAAGTGATAAATCTTGAATTCAGATAATGTTTGTATGACCCTAAGCTCTTCATATTTTATTATCAGCTCTAGGTTCTTGTACTGTCTCCAAAATGTGATAATCTAAGAGAAATTAATTGCTTGTTGAAAGTTAATTCTCACTACCTTGTTATCCTGACTTAACTTTAGCTGTTACGTAGACGGTTCTTCTTAGCATTGTATAATCCCCTGGTTTTTAAGTTCATTAAAATATTTATTTTCAAAACATATTGGTGGTGTGCTTCTCAAGACAGTGGTATAATTTTCCCAGTCTGACACTGAATGAAAAAATATGATCATATTAAATGTGGTCACATTAGATATCTTACCTCATCATTTGTGAAAATCATAGATCTTAATATCTACACACAAAAACAGTTTTTTGGAAACTACATAAAATAACTATGTTATTTTATTTCCTTCTATAATTGAAAGCTATAAGAGTAAGTATTTCTTTGTTAAGAAAAATTTAAGGAAATACACGTCCATCTTAGATATTGAATTTTGGGTTTTACTGACTATGTTGTTTAAATTGCATTTCTTCATTGCTTTGTATTTTCACTTTTTAATAAATGTTTATCTTGAAAAACTTTTGGTGGTGTGCCTCCATTGCTCCTCAGTCATCACTGTCACTGTGCAATGCAAATAAGACATTTAAATTTCTATATTCATTATTACTATTTAATCTCAAAAGAGTTATAATTAAAATGAGACATAGAAAGTCCAACACTAAGAAATTACTGATTTTATCATAGTCACCTATTTCAAACAAGTATGATGATTTATATATAGTAATGTAATTGTCCACTTTCTAAATCAATCGTTTTGAAATTTCAAGGCTGGCATATTCAAGGTCATATAATCTCTGCAGTTCCTTTTTGTGCAGGTAAGGAATGCGTGTAATCACTCTCTCTAATGAAGTTTCACATATAGTAGACTGTGTATAGAGGCCTGGGTTCAAATCTCTATTTCACCACTTATTAACCCTCTGTACACAAGCACTCTAAACATCAGATTTTAATTATAAAATGAACACTAAAATATCAACTTTATGGCATTGCTGAAAGGATGAATGAAATAAAATAAAAATTAAATTAGGGGGCCGGCCCCGTGGCTGAGTTTAAGTTCAAGCACCTGCTTCGGCAGCCCAGGGTTTCACTGGTTTGCATCCTGGGCACGGACATGGCACCGCTCATTAGGCCAACTGAGGTGGTGTCCCACGTGCCACAACTAGAAGGACCCACAACTAAATATACAACTATGTATGTACTAGGGGGATTTGGGGAGAAAAAGCAGAAAAAAAAAAAAGATTGGCAACAGTTGTTAGCTCAGGTGCCAATCTTTAAAAAAAAAATTAAAGTACTATAAGTGAAACTATTTTGTTACTGCAATGCATTATCAAGTATTAGTTATTACTATTATTATCATATCTTTCTGCTTTATCACTTGCTAAACTGATAACAAGATTGAATGGATTCATTGTGACCAGAGTTCCTAATCTTTTTCTCAGGCAAAATCACACCTATAATTCAACATCAGATTTCTGAGATATAAAAAAAATTACATAATACTCATTTTTTAAACTGAAAAAAAAGCAGGAAATCATTATACAGGATGTGGGATCATAGAAGCAGTGTGCGCTGCAAATTCAGCAAAAGATACCACAAAAACTGATCTCTTCTTTCCTACGTATGTGCTTGTCCATGCTTACACCTGCATACAAATTGGTGCACATGAGAGCCATTGATAGTCTATACAAACACTTGCCTGTGAAAATTATTATGTAAGTACATTCATCTAGGTAGGATTGTAGGATTGATTTTAGTCTCACTTGGAAGTTATATTGTAGTTACAAACTTCAAAGGTGTAAGAAATTTCCTTTTAATTTAATTAAATCCTTTTGGGATAATAGAATCAAGTTTCCATTACCCCCAAATGATGGAAATATACATGCACACACACACAAACACATATATAGTAGTCAGAAGTCTTTCGCTCTCCTTAATTAATTATTGAACTTAGGTTTACAATAATTACTGTGTAATAAATGAGTATATTTACCTCTGTTGTTCTTTGAAGAATTAGATTTAGTTCATTTACAGCATCTGTAATTTGTTTGGTTTCCACACACCCCAGAACACTGCATATATTTTTAACTTCTTCAGTAATATTATCCACATTTTGCTGTAGACGACAAGATTCATATCTTACAGTTTATTGAAATCAAGAGGACACTAATTTATCTTTAAACTACCTCTCTTTCCAAGAAAAGGAAATGGTATAAAGTGTGGTTGGTCGTTCTCCTGTAAAAAGAAGAATCTCAGGACTGGTTATCCTGTGGCCTGAGTAACAGTTTGCATTGAGTGAATACTCAAAAGTAGGACTATTAAGATTATATATATCAACGGTAACATTATCTGAAATAAAATGGGAGAGAGAGAGGGAGGCGGGAGAGAGAGAATGAGTGACAATCAGTCTGTGATTTCTGCAAAATACTTTGAAAACAAAGCAACTGATGGCAGACCCATGTAGAATTTCAGAATGCATCTGTTTTTGTAAACAGTGTACAAGAGGGCAAAATCATTAAAAATCACATCTTCAGAGTTCAGAACAAACTTGGGACAATGAAGTTTGGTGTTGAGTGGTAATCATTTGATTATACTATCCTTGAACCAACTGCTGTTTCAAAAAAATCACTGATGGCAAGTATACTCTACAGTAATGACCAACTCTTCTTAAAATCAAAACTGCTGACTGCACTTAAGATAGTTATATCTGGATTTTATGGTCCCAGTTCTAAGAGCTTTTCATTAGTCTTTTATTTCTCAGCTTTCACATGTTCTTAAATTAGCTTTCATTAAAAAAAAAATCTGCCCTATTTTGACCTTAGTCTTTTCCATGTACAACCATTAACTATGTTGAGAACTCTCTCTTTGTTCTTTGATTCTATGCTAATGACCTTTCACTCTACAATGTTTTTATATAGTTTTTAAATATCATTAATGATGGTGGCTTTTCAAAACATGTCAGCTGTCACCAGCATCACAGTCATTCCAGTGGAGAATAGAACAGTTTATTTCAAAAGAGGTGGGAAAATATCTTTTCTCTTTTTTTTCCACAGAGATATGGATCAACAACACAAAACTGTTTTAACTCTACTTATTCTAGATCATTTTCTTAACAAAATATTATCAATACAAAGAGATAAAATGGGTAGTATATTATGGGAATACCATTTTGTATCTTTCATGGAAAAACAAAACATTTTAATATGTTGCCAGTACCTCTTTTGTCTGATTTTATAAACACTGAAAACTGATGACAAAAACCTAGGAAGAATAGCTAATTAATACTATGAAAGACACAATCAGAATTTCAAAAATGACAGCAGATTCAATTAATGAGATAAAAGTAAGAAGATGAAATTTAATTGGAATACATTTTAAGTCTTTCACAGATTAAGGAAATAAAACTACTCAATTATAAAATGAGGAAGAAAAGCTTATGAGTAATTCATGTGGAAAAGACTCAGTTGTTATTTTATATGTGAACTCAATGAGTGAACACTGTGACGTGGCTGCCAGAAGATCTACTTCATTATTAAATTAAATTGAAAGACATGTACTCTCCATACCCAGAAAGTTAAAGTTTCACCACATTTCCCATGTATATAATCTGAAATAAAGTTTAGTTATAAGTACCACATTTGAGACTGGACTTGACAAATTGGACTTTCCCAATGGAGAGCAAACCAACTATTAATATACTTATTCAGAACAGCAGAGTAAACTGTATTTCCAGCTCTGCAGTCAGGTTGTGTATGTTAAAATCCTGGTTTTGTCCTATTCCTACTTATGACTGTTATCAAATTATTTAACTTCCATGGGCCTGAATTCTCCCTTCTATAAAATCAGAACAATAATAATTAATTATAGAGTTGTTGTAAAGATTAAATAAGATAAAATATGAAAAAGTGCCTGGCAGAGAATAAGGGCTAAATTTTAGTTAGTAATTTTTAAATAATTAATTTTTATCCACTTAAACAGATTTTTCAGTTTATAAAAGAAATCAGACACTGTACATACCCAGATAACTAACAAAACGAAAATTTAAAAATCATAAAAACTATGAGAGAATTATGTATTAAATGCTATGTTCAGTTTTCATTCATACATTCTAAGGAGATATGTGATATGTGTGAATTTATGGAAATCCATAAAATATTACTAGTTAAAATGCAAATGCTGGGTTGTCTTGAATCACTCTGTAGTTAATTTACTCCGTCTCTTACTCCAGTCTTGGAGTGCTTCTTATCTGATATATTTATCTCCTTTAATCTACACAAAAATTCTGAAACATAAATATTATATTCATTACATTCCTGTGATTGCTAGAATATGTTAAGTGAAATGTTGGCAATCATAGAATGAACTTGGTGATTAATTGGACTGAGAGCCAACAGAAAGATTGGATTTAAGGTGATTCCAAAATTTCATAGTTGGGAGACCAAAAAGAGAGGGTGCTGTTAATTGTGACAGGAAACACAGGCAAAATGGGAAGATTTTTGTTAGCATTGTGAGGCATGTATTTTTTGATACACAGAGCTTGAGTTGCCAAGGGGATAACCAAGTAGACACAGCCTTCAGATAGTCAAAATGCAATGGGATTCTAACTCTAGCAATGGTTGGACCGAGAAAACAGACACTCTACACACACATACACACACAAACACACACACACACTCACACACACAGGCATGCTCATATAAATGAACTACAAGACAAAATGTAAATACACAGTTTAGCCCTAGACAAAGATAAGATATATCTCCAGGTGACAGAAATTTTAAAGAGGGAACTTCGAGCCTGAGCAGTAGCTTGAACAATACGTGTCAATGGCCAAGGGGAAATATCAGACTAGATCTAGGCCTAAGGGCTTAGAGATTGGTGTTTACTGCTCACAGTGGGACAAGTGCTGAAATTTTAGGCCTAAACCAGTTGGTGGAAGTAGGGGAAGGGCTGGAGCTGGTTAGAGATCCCTGAAAAAACGTGACACTGGATGGATTGTTACCTGCAAAAGGGGGGAGAAGAAAAGCAATGCCTACTGACCAAGGGAACTTTTGAGGAAGCCTCTTTACCCAGGGGCTTTGAGTGAAGAAAATGGTTACTTGAGAAACTGTGTCCTGTGGGGCTGTGGAGTATTAATGTATACTACCCATAGCAGGAATTTATGCTAAAAATTGTGCCAGAGTATTGTGACTATTTTGGACCCATGCAGAAGCAAATGCAAAATTGCTGTATAGAAACACTTTTCTAACCAAAAACTATGGAGCTTCCCCTAAATAAACAAACATGTGCATGCACCAACACCCTGGTAGAGGGGTAATAATCAGCCTAAAATTATTTACAAATCCAATGATGACGTGGTCCACTGTATGAGATACTCTGCAGACACAAAACACGATAAGATTAGCCCTTGATTTCAAGAGATATTAAACCTAGATTTAGGCATTGTTTTCATGGAGGTGATACTTGGTCAAGAATTTGGATATGATTGTCCAGAGAGAGAATGTAGATAAAGAAAAATTGGAAGTTGAGTGTCTAACATTTCAGAGCATCTAGTATTTAGATGCTGGAGGAGAAAGTTTGGGTCACAGATGGAGCACACAGGGTGCTGAGACATAAGCCATAAGACAACAGTTTAATGGACATAAAATAAAGGTAGTTGATGGTACTAGGGAATTTTAGATTGGAAAAAAAGAAGAAAAAGAAAACATGATAACCATTTTCAAGTATTTGATGTCTTTTCAAGTGAAAAGGAGATTAGATTTACTGTAAGTAGCTTTAGAATGATGAATTAGAACAAATGGTTGCAAAGTTAAAGACATTCACTTTGGCTCAATATTAGGAAAATCATTGGAAAAATTATTTGTTCAAAAATTGGGTAGGCTCTCCTGTCGAGAGTTCCTCTACGTTACAGGTATGCTTTGCAAGCAATCAGGAATGCTTAGAAATTTTTGCATTACATAGGAGTTTGGATTAGACTACTTACAAATTCTTTCTATGACTCTTCAGGTTAATGAAAACTGTTAATAATGCTGAGATGTTATTTTATGTGCTGGATTCCAAGCTTATTTTAGGAAATATTTGATGTAACATAGACCCTGAAGGAGCAGCATTCTAACACTTTAGATGTTAAGCATACCTTAAAAGTATTTTGAACATTGGAGAAGATTGGTGACAAACTTTTTGCCTCTGCATCTTTCTGGAAAACAAAACAAAACAAAAACAGCATAAAGTTCCCTCCCCTCTTTCATTTAGCCCTGATGGAAACCAAAGTAATATGTGTTTAAACAGCCATGAAACAGCTTGCCATTTTGCAGATTTTATATAAACCTTAATGAATTTCTGTTTATATTTATATCCTGAAAATTATCAAATTCAGTTAATGAGGTTGGAGACAAATTGAGAATTTAGAATTATTTTCATTCCAGGTTCAGTAGTTATTGCTACTATAAATTGTCCCTTAAAGATGAAAAATAGTCTTTGGAGTTCTATTTCAGCTTAAAATATAGAACTTCGGTCCAACAGTAACAATGAAAAAAGGCAGATAATATTACAAAACTCACAATTTTTTCTGATCCCATTAGAAATTTGGGGTCACAAGGTGACCAAGTATACTGAATTCCAAAGAGTGTTCGGCCCTCCAAGGAGAGGTGGGGCACACAAAGTCTTTGATCTTCAGCAGAGCACAGGAGAAAGAGGCGGCCACTACACAAGAGGGTAAGAATAAATCAGCTAAAATTTTACCAAATTTTTAAAGCCCAGGTGTGAGCTGGCATGTCAGCTTAGAAGATCTGGGAGTCCAAGATCTTGGGAGATCCTCTAGGGAGAGTTTACAATCATGTGCAAGCTCTCTTCCATGGACACCTACCAGTCATTCAGGGGGAATATTGAAGGCATTGCGGGAAACTGAAGGTCCATTCAGTGGTGCGGTATGTAGTAGATGATTGGCTATTTCTGGGAAATAGGTCCGAAGCTCTGCCTATTTCTGCGGAGCATTCTCTCATGAGAATCAAAAGCCTTAAGCTGCTGGTTAATGGTACTAGGAAAGTGATGGTACTAGGCGGGGGCAGAGCCCTCTGTCACCCTGGTCCCAGGCAAAAAAATCTCCTGCTTTTGAGGGAGAGGGAGAGAAAGCAAGACAGTCTGCTTCAGGGGGGGAGGTAGACGTAGCTCAAGATCTTTTGCTGGTGAGGGAAAACTAGAAGCAAACCCCTTTTGCTCCTGGGGAGGGGGCAGGAGACCCTGTTTTGAGTGTAGTATCCTACATGGATACCACTCAGAGGTTGGGTACCACTGGGAGTAGGGGCAGAAAACTCTCTCCTGTACAAAACTAACTGCAGATATAACACATAGTTTGGCTGCCATGTAGGGGAGCAGGAATTCTGAGAAAGTTCCCATTTTGAGACTTAAGAACACAGTCTGCCCAAGGCTGTGTTCCGTTACAACACAGAACTCACTTTACTACAAAAATTAGTTTATTTTGAATAATAAGCAAGAGCAGGGTAGTGCTGGGGGAGAGACAAAAGTGTTGAAACAGACTGTCTCTGTGGCATAGGCAAGCAAGGACACTGAGGAAAAAAGCTCTGGTACCACAGGCCCCACGTAAGTACAGGTAATAGTAGCTAACTACCGGAGTAATTTGAAGCCTGAAGTTCCCTGACAATAGCGATAGCAACAACAAAACACAAATAAAGCTCAAATCCTGTCTATGTTGTATCAACCCTACATACTCATAGGATAACAGAAGAGCATTGCTCATTTCCAGATATGAATACAATTTACCTCAGTCTCTACTATTGTCCTCCACATCATGTTTAGCATTCAATCAAACATTAGGATCCATACAAAAAAAGCAAGATACAACAACCCATTGTCAGTAGAAGAAACAACAAAACTAAAGAAATGACCCAGATGTTAGAACAATCTAACAAGAACTTTAAAATAGCTATGATTAACATGTTACTGGCACTAGTGGAAAATGTGGACAACATGCATGAAAAGATGAGGAATTTTAGCAGAGAGATGGAAACTTTATAAAAGAGTCAAATGGAAATGATAGAAATATAAAAATGTATATGATATTAGAGATGAAGAATTCTTTCAATGGACTCATCAGCAGATTGAACACAGCTAAGGAAAGTATCGATGAAATTGAAGATAGGTCAAGAGAAATTCTCTTAGTTGATACACAAAGGGAAAGAACAACGGAGAGAAAAACCAGAACACAAGAGCTAAGAGCTGTCAGACAAAGCCATATGTTCAATTGGAGTTCTGGAAAGATAAGAGTGAGGCAGAGAGATATTTAAAGAGATAATGGCCAACATATCAAAATTTGTGGGATGCCACTAAAATTTAGAGGGAAATTTGTGGCTTTAACATTGAATAGTTCTATGTCAATTAAAAGAAACTGAATTTATAGTTGAAATCCTTCCCAAAAGGAAAACTCCCAAGAGCTGATTTCATGGGTGAATTTTATCAGACATTTAAGGAAGAAATAAAACAATCTACTCAGATTCTTTCAGAATACAGAATGGGAGGGAATGCTTCTCCACTTATTTTATAAGGCCAGCATTAATTCAACACCAAAATCAAAGCACAAGATTACAAGAAAATAAAAATATAGACTGATGTCTCCCATAAATATAAAAGCAAATATCCTTTGAAAATATATGCTAATTGATCCCAGAAATATTTGGAAAGGGTTCTAAATCCTCACAAAGTGTGGTTTATCCCAATAACGCAAAGATATTTTTAAAAATTTGAAAAGAATAAATGAGAAAAACCATATGCCCATCTGTATAGATACAGAAAAAGTATTTGACAAAATTCCTCACCCATCCATGATATAAACTCTTAGCAAACTAGGAATAGAAGGAAACTTCATCAACCTACTAACGGGCAACTAACTTCATAGCATACTACATAATTCCAAATAACGTCATACTCAAAGGTGAAAATGTAACTTTCTCCTTAAGATTAATAACAAGGCAAGGATTCTGTTCTTATCATTTCTAGTAAAATTCCACTGGAGATCAAGGCAAAAGAAATCCATACTGAGATAAAGTAAGTCTGGTTGCATGATTCTAGGGTGGGAGGGATTAACTGCAGAGAAACACTTGGGCATTTTTTGATGTAATGGAGATATTTTATATCTTGATTTCTGTGGCGGTTACATATGTATATGCATTTACAAAACTAGTCAAACTATACAGTTAACATGAGTGTGTTTTATTTTATATAAATTAAACTTTGATAAAGTTAATTTAACAAATAAGACATCATAATGAAAGTGAAAAGACAAGCCACCAACATCCGAAGCTATTTACAATACACATAACCAAAGGAAGAGCCAAATACATTAATAACTCCCAAAAGTCTATTTGAAAAAGATCAATGTAGAAAAATGAACAAATATTTGAATATGGAAATTATAAAAGATGACAGTTTGATATTACATTTAAAAGGAGTAAGGAATCATGAATTTATTAGTAGTCATGGAAATGAAAATTAAAACTGAAATAAGCTGTCATTACATAAACTCACATAGGCAAAAATTTTAAAAGTTGGACAATACCACACAGGTGAAAATATGGAGCAATGGGGACTCTCATATATTGTGAAATGCGTACAACTCTATTAGAAAAGTGTTTGGTGATATCATGTAAGTCTATGACCCTATAGGTATATACCCTAGAAAACCCTTGATATTAGCTCAAATGTACTTCAACAGTACAATAGATAAATAAGTTGATGTTCACTCATCTAATTGAGTACTATACAGCAATGAAAATAAACAAATCAAATCCACATGGAACAAGGTGTATAAACCTCAAAAAAAATATTGAGTGAAAGATACATGGCTCAAAAAGTACATACCATTTTATTCCATTTACGTAGACATTAAAAAGGAAAGCTAAACCCTATATTGCCTTTGGATACTTTGGTGGTGTGAAATAGTAAAGAAAAGCTATGAAATGCTTTCACCAAAGGATACCTCTCATGTAGAGGAGAAAAGATATGAAATGCCACATGGGCAGATCCTATGACACTAGCAATATTTTGTTCCCAAACTTATTGTTTAATGAGTGCCTGCTCTATTTTTTATTATTTCATTTGTATATATATTATTACATGTTCTTCTTTATTATCTAATTCACTGCACAAATCCCAAATAAACTGTTCTTTTATTTTTTATATCGATCATGTTATTCCTTTGAAAAAACTCTTCAATGATTTCTATCTCACTAGGTATACAAATTATGTTGGCTGGTAATTATCTTCCTTATTGAAGATCTACTTTCACTTTTTAAGTTTTTCTTCTTCTTCAAGTCTAGAGTGTTCTATACATAATAGATTTCACTTTTACTAGTTCCAGTATGCCCTTTGTTTCTGTTAAGGTAGGTTCCAATTTTGCAATTGTGTTTTATTTTCCTTGTGACCTGACTTTATCTCCTTGACTTCTCCTTTGTGACCTTTCAACTGGTCCTTGTTACCTATTCATTTTATTCTATTTTCTTCCTATGAATTTTTGCTCCTTTCCTACCTCTTCTTGTATTCTATTGTGAATGCCAATAAGTTTTGTGACATTTTTCTTCTGGATGCTATACAGTCCCCTACTTTAGTAATAGTGTTAAAAATAGTAACACTAATAGAAACAAAATAACACTTGTACTTATCTTTTCTTGAACACTTTTTATCTTCCAGTCACTATATTATATTAAGCACCATTTCACTAATTTTTAAAAATATCTTTATATCATATTTTATTATCTTCACTCTAGTGATGAATAATATGAACTCTAGGAAGGTTGAATAAAAATTTCTATAGTGGCAGAGGGTTGGCATATATATCTATCTGACTTTGGAATCTTTGCTCCTAAATTCTATCCTAACTGCCACTCTAAGTTATGTTTGAAATTGAACTTCTGGAAATCCAACAATAGATCTGCTTGTTACTAAGAGAGCTTCAGTTCTAAAAAAGCTAAATGTATAAGATCCCCATAAGCTCCCTTTCTTTCTACTTATATATGGAATTTTTAGCCTCACCTAAAGGCTGAATACATTTGGATTTTGGTCTTGTGGAGGGGAAAGTGTGAGACAAGTATTATTCTGCCTTCCTCATTGAGTGGCTTAAACCTGAATAATAGAAATGCCACACTCTTCTGATTATCTAGTTGGTATAGTCTGAGTCATGGGCTAGATGGTAAATGGTTTGGAGATTTTTAGTTATTTTCAGACCAGGTGGATGTTTCATGAAGTCAAACCACGTTTTGAAGCATGAATAGATTTTTCTCAATCCAGATCCATCTAGTTTATAATTAGTTCACCCGTCACTAGATTCTAGTGTAAGTTTGTCATCAGTAGCAGGGATAGCTAACTTTCTCTAAAGGTCCTAGTCAGCATTTTAATAAAAATTTTGGAGACAGTGCATTAGAGGCTGCTAGGAAGAAGCAACTTTGAATCAGAATTTGAGTCTTTCACCTATATTGACATCTGGTTTTACACTGAATTGCTCTCTCTATATAGCACTCTGTGTACATTATTTATGTGAATATGCTGTCTCTCCGAGGTGATCAGCAACTTCAGAGCATGGTTCTGACTTCTGTGTCTCCTGATTCCAGTGACTAAATAGTTCAGTAACTTGCATTAAGTAATACCTTAGGGGAAAATTCTTTCTCTTTCTTCTATTCTTAATTTCTCTGAAATGTTAGCAATGAATATAGAATATAGAATGAATACAGAAAGTATTCCTTACCTTTCAGGGTATTAGTGGAATAGAACAGATGGAAAAAATGCCTAAGGAAATTACTTACAAAACTAGCCTTTTAACAAACATAATTGTTAGGATGCCCAAAGTACAAAAGTTATGTCTAAAATATGGTAAATAACAATTGCTGAGGAAAGAAAATATTTGAAGATTAAATTATCCATATTATTCAATAATATTCATGTCATATTTATTCAGCTTGCTTCTTTGTTATTTTTTCAAATGATGTAATAATCCAAGTTCGGGAAATATAAAAAATCATTATTTTTCAAATTGATACTGTTCTCAAATAAAGCAGAGGGTCTATACTTGATGTAACGCTGTTTAATGTACTCGCCAAACAGAAAGCGCAAAATTGCAAATTGATAATATCATAGTCTGTCCTCACTTCTCAGATATTGACTATTGATGCTTCATGCTTCATTTAAAAAGCTCATTGTTTTGGATGGAGTTCATGTGGAAAATCACAGACAGTGTGGCCTATTGATAAAATAATTCAAATGTGGGTGGTGATAACTATTTTCCAGTGCTAATGTAAGGACAGTATTTCTTTGATGTTTTGCCAACTTTTAAGTCATATTGAAAAAATTTACAATAGTCAATGGTTCTTTCAAAATAAATATATTAGAGGCTTCATATATGAATAATATGACCAAACTTCTGTATTTGGAAATTAAGAACCATTATAGATTCTCAACAATTCGCATGTGTGTGTGTATAAAAAGACATCTGTAATACATGAGCAGTACTGAGACATTTAGATAATTAAAATTCATCTATAAGTAAGTTATAACCTCAAATTATAATCTACATCAAGAGACATAAATGATCTAGAAATGACGTCTTAATGTGCCCAGAGCACCTGGTAAATTTCAAATTCTACATTAGAAAGAACAACTATCACAAAGGTAAAGAATCAAGCTGAAAGAACTACTAATTATGACACTTTCATGAGACTTAAAACAAAGCAATTGTGAATTCCTTTCACATTCCACATATTAAACTTCCAGGTTCAAGCCAGGCTCAAGAAAGAAAAATGGAATTAGAGTGAGAAAGGATTACACTTTGGGAAGAAATATGAGTCATGTATTTGTCATCACCATGTCTTGAGATATTTATGTGGAATTCATGTATGAGTTTGGTATCTACATCAAGAAATATAATTTATTATTGTCAGAACCCTTTACTGAACATTAATATTAGGAATAGTTACTTAAGATCTGTGTTCTTTTATATATATCAGGAGTCAATTGTGTAATGGAAAAAGAAGTCCTCATTCATTTTACAAACATTCTCTACTTATACAATTTCCTGTAATCATATGATGTATTACCTGTGAAAGACTATCCCTTGCCTGGAAGAACAAGCTGTGAGAAATGATCTGCTTAATGGTTACCACACTTGGGTGCCCAATAGGTGACTAAATCTCAGTAGTCTTAGACTGAATCCATCATTTTCCCCTGCCAAGCTAGCTTCTCCTATCTTCACTGTTTTATTTAACTGATGTCTCCATGCAGTCAGTCAGCAGCTAGGAGTCTGGAGATATTTTAGACATCCTCTTCCTTTGTTGCTCACAGTCTTTCACCAAATCATGTAAATTGCACATTTTCACCTGTTATGAATCTGTCCCCTCCTAAGAATCCCTAATAATAGAACTTTTGTCCATGTCCTCCTCATCTCTTTGGACTAATGAAATGCTCCTCTCATCATCTGTCTGTCATTCTACTGCCCTGCATAATGGCTCCATGTCATCATCTGGTAAATTAGAAAATCATTGAATTGTCCATAAAATGTCCTTAAGATCCCACGTAACGTGGCCCCTGTTTGCCCCTTTCATTTGGTCTCTTTCCAGGCTTCCACCTTGAACCTGAATTGTAGCCAGTCCAAATTTCATACAGGTTCCTAATCACATCATGCTGTTTCCTAGCTGCTTCTGATCACGTTTTACTTCACTGAAAGTTATCTCTACTCCCCACCTTCTTTCACCACGCCCCTTCTTTGTCTGGCATACTCATTTTTTAACATTCAGATGAAATAAGTAGAATTGGTAACTCTTTTTTCTGTGTCCTGCGTACACACAGGTCTTTCATGGTACCTATGACACTTTACTGCACACACCTATTTATTTGTCTGTTTTGCTGTGATAGAATGAAAGCCCCTCAAATGTAGACCCTCTGTATTATTCACCTTTATATCTTCAGAAACTTGCAAAGTTTTAGAAAGTAGATGCTTAATAACTGCTTAGCAAATTGATAGATGAAGTAACAAAAGTTAATACCTGGGTTTTCAATAGATACTTCAAATGGGAGTCATACTTTTTGATTACCGTTGAGAGGCACTGTCTGGAAAGAAAAAAAAAAACTTTGTTTAAAATTAGGTGGGAAAAAGAAAATGTGTTATCTTTAGCAGATTTCTCACAACTTCTGCTTTGTCCATGGCTCTATAGCAGGCATGGTTTAAAAAGGATTACTGTTGACATATGTTTAAAAGTCATTTCAGATGGGTGCCTTATAAAGTTCATATAACTTGATGACAACAAATATATTTGAAAACTTTAGAACGCCAAATAAATCCATGATAAATTAACCAAACCTCTCAAACTGTTCATTATATCAAACTATTCTCTGTCTTTTTTTTTTTTTTTCTTTTTGAGGAAGATTATCCCTGAGCTAACATCTGCCGCCAATCCTCCTCTTTTTGCTGAGGAAGACTGACCCTGAGCTGACATCCGTGTCCATCTTCCTTTACGTTATATGTAGGACTTTTGCCACAGCATGGCTTGACAAGCGGCGCATAGGTTTGCACCCAGGATCTGAACCAGTGCACCCCGGGCTGCTGAAGCAGAACATGTGAACTTAACTGCTGCACCACCAGGCCAGCCCCATATCAAACTATTCTTAATTCAAAATGTAAGTTGTAGAGGGATTCATAAGCAGATAATAACAAATACTAACACCAAGAAATGTTAAATATGCAAAATCTTGTAAAGAATTGCTTTCAGAATTAACGACATATATTTGTTATAGATGGGGTTTACATCTTTGACACCAAACCTCTACGTTTTTCTTTCCTAAGTTTCTCTTACTGATCCAGCTTTATCTGTGCTTGGGCAGAATAGATATGAGTTGAGCAGAGAGTCTTCTGGCTTCACTGTTTCAAAATTATTTTCCTAAACATTATGCACTTTCCCTTCCTGTTTGTCCTGAAAACTCCTGAATTGAATTGAATAACGAATCATACAACACAAAAACACAGTGTTACAAACATGCCAACATATTTCACAGTAGCTGCTTTCTCCTCCTTTATTAGGTCATCACTTTAGTTGGATTCCATGTAACAGTTCAAAGACAAAATGCATGGAATACGTAAAAGTCAATGGGAGTGTAGGAAAAGCATAGCAAAAGATTTTAGACTGGGAGAGTTTTTATGTAAAACCTGATTCTAAAACTAAAAAGGCTCCCAAGAATAAACCTGCTGCAGTACCTTGCTATTAGGTATTGTATCTATTTATAGAAAAATTCCTAGAAATGATGAAGGTATGTGATTTGCCCAACTTCTAAGAGATAGCTGAGTTAGGGAAGAGGGAGAGTGAAGTCAAAGCTCCTGCCATCTAGTGCTTGATCTTTTAATGATACCATAAAGTGGTCTGAGGAGGGCTGGCAGAGTAGCATTGTATTTCAAAAAGCAAAGTCCTGAGGGTCACCAAGATGGCAAAGTAGGAGATCTCAGCTTTTGTCCCCGACAAAGATCAACAACTTAGACAGCTATCCACAAACAAAAATAGCACTGAGAGAGCTTAGGTATCCACCTAAGAAATTTCAGCAATACCTTGAAACAAAAAACCTGAGAATAACTGCACAAAAAGGGAAGGGAGAACGGCTTCATTTTGCCTACGTTATTCCCTCCCCTTGGCGGGCACTGCTCAGTACTAAGAGGGAAATTTACAGCTAGAAAGAGTTCTCCTTACTAGGAAAGGGAGAGTGGGGTGAGTGACCAGCTCCCCCAGCATTTTGGGACACCATGCAAAGGACCTGCATTGGTTTCACCCCACCCAGAGACCAGCAAGGCTGAGATGTGTACAAAGACAGCTAGGAACAAGGAAGAGGGACATGGGCTACCAATATCAGCCACACAGTGGGAGTTACCATGGTTCCCAGTGACCTGCTCTGCAGAGGACCCCAGTAGCTTTCACTACTGAAGAAACCAACAATCAACACAGCCATTGCAGACTCCCTGCAGGTCTCATCGGTTTTTTTCTCCACGGGTATTCATGTTTGCAAATGGCAGCTGCTTGAATCTCTCTTCACTTCCTCCTCCCACCCCCAACCCCTGCCAGAGCCTGAGATCCACACCTGCAGCCAATCTAGGCCTCTGTGACTGCGCTAGTGCAAGATGCAAGCCTAGCCCTCATGGCAGGCTTCCACCGCTAGCCTCTCCAAAGTGTATCTGCATGCTATTAGCCTGACATCCATCACCAGCCTCCACTGCCATGTACATATCTATGGGGAGATCTGGCAGCTACAGAAGTGCACGCTGACAGCTATGGCCTCTACAGCTGTGTGTGGGCCCAGATTCAGCCCTAGCTCCTGTCACTAGCCTGCACCACAGGGCTCACCTGCAACTAACCCACAGGCTTTGCACCTTCATGCCCTGGGCCTAATTCCTATCACTGGCCTCCATTGCCATGCACATGCCCATGGGGAGAAACTACAACCACAGGAGTGCACGCCAACAGCCAGATCTCCCGCAGCTGCTTGTGGGCTCAGCTCCAGCCCTGTTTCCTGTCACTGGTCTGCCCTGTTGGGCTTGCTTGTAAATAGCTCCTCGAGCTGTGCACCTGCTCCTCACTGGCCTGACTCCCATAACAGCCTCCACTGCTGTGCGCACAACCAAGGCAAGATCCTGCAACCACAGGAGTACATGCTGACAACCAGGACCCCCACAGCTGCCAGTGTACCTGTAGTTAGTCCTAGTCCTTGCTGATGGCCCTCTACCCCCACTGTGTGTGTGTCTGCAGCCAGCCCCTGCCACTACACAGGCATCTGCAGCTGGCCTCCACAGCTACATGTGCATACCACTATCTCTGCAAACAACTACTGCTTGCCCTGGTCCCTAGCTGCTGGACCTAGAGACATTGAAGGATGAAAACAGCCCTTGCAGCCACTGCAGCACTTGCTAAGGACCCATCACAGTTATTGATGCTGTGGACTCCAGCAGCCTGAGCAGGGACATCATGCCCCCAGATCTGGAGGTATCATAACACCCTCCACTTGGTGACCTGCACTGCCAGACCTAGGGTTGTTGCATGCTCCAGCTAGCCCATACCTACAGCTTCTTTCCATAATGAGGTTAGCCTATAGAATCTGGAAGAGGTAGTTATTTCTGCCTATGCACAGACACACAAGGCTACAGGGATCATGAGGAATCAGGGAAATATGACACCACCAATGGAACATGGTAAACTTCTAGCAACTGACCCCAAAGTAATGAAAATACACGAATTGCTTGACAAAAAATTCAAAATAATTTTTCTAAAGATGCTCAAAGAACTACAAGAGAACACAGAAAAACAATTTAATGAAATCAGGAAAACAATTCAAGAACAAAATGAGAAGCTCAACAAAGAGAAAACAAAAAAGAACAAAACAAATTTTGGAGCTAAAGAACGCAACGGCTGAACTAAAGAATTTGATAGAGAGCTTCAACAGAAGACTGAACCAAACAAAAGAAAGAATCACTAAACTCAAAAACAAGTTATTTAAAATTACCCAATCAGAGGAGCAAAAAGAAAAAAGAATGAAAAGGAATGAAGAAAGCCTATGGGACTTATGGGACATTATTAAGAGAAACAATTTATGCATTGTTGGAGTCCCAGGAGAAGAGAGTAAGAAAGGAGCAGAAAGCTTATTTAAAGAAATAATGGCTCAGAGCTTCCCAAATGTGGAGAGTAATTTGGAAATCCAAGTTCATGAAGTAATAAATCACTGCATAATTTCAATTCAAAATTATGTTCTCCAAGACATATTATAATAAAACTGTCTAAAATCAAAGACAAAGAGAGAATTTTAAAAGCAGCAAGAGAGAAAAAATTGTCTCATAAAAGTGAACCACCATAAGTCTATCAGCAGACTTCTTAGCAGAAACCCTACAGACTAGGAAAGAGAAGGATAATATATTTAAGGTGCTGAAAGAAAAAAACCTGCCTACCAAGAGTACTTTACTCAGCAAATACTTCAGAAATGAAGGAGAGATAAAATCTTTCTCAAATAAACAAAAACTGAGAGAATTCTTCACCACTAGACCTGCCTTAAAAGACATGCTGAAAGGAGTTGTTCAAGCTGAAATGAAAAGATGCTAATTAGTAAGAAGAAAACATGAAAATATGCAACACACTGGTAAAGGTAAGTAAATAGTCATATTCAGAATACTCTAATACTGTAATATGGTGGTGTGTTAACCACTTAACTTTAGTATAAAGATTAAAGGAAAAAAGTATTAAAAATAACTGTAGCTGCAATAATTTGCTAATGGTCACACAATGTAAAGAGGTGTAGGGTCTGGCCTGGTGGCATAGGGGTTAAGTTTGTGGGCTCTGCTTTGGTGGCCTGAAGTTTGCAGGTTCGGATCCCAGGCATGCACCTAGCACAACTCATCAAGGCATGCTGTGGTTGCATTCCACATAAAGTACAGGAAGATTGGCACAGATGTTAGCTCAGTGACAGTCTTCCTCAAGCAAAAAAGAGGAGGCAGATTGACAACAGATCTTAGCTCAGGGCCAATATTCCTCACAAAAAAAGGATATGTAAATTCTGACATCAAAACTGAATATGTGGGGGGAAAGAGTAAAAGAGTAGAGTTTCTCTATGCAAATAAGATTATCAGCATAAAATATACTGTTATATCTATGAGATGTTTTAAGTAAGCCCCAGAGTAACCAAAAAACAAAAACCTTTAGTAGATACTCAAAAGATAAAGAGAAGGGAATCGAAGTATACCACTATGGAAAATCATTAATTCACAAAGGAAGACAGTGAGAGAGGAAAAAAAGCAATAAAGTAACTATAAAACAGCCATAAAACAATTAACAGGATAGCAAAAGTAAGCCCTTAGCTATCAATAATTACATTAAATGTAAACGGATTAAATTTTCCAGTCAAAAGGCAAAGAGTGGCTGAATGGATGAAAAACCAAGACCCAACTATATACTGCCTACAAGAGACTCACTTCAGCTTCAAGAACACACATAGGTTCAAAGTGAAGGGATGGAAAAAGATAATCCATGAATATGGAAACCAAAAGAGAGCAGAGGTAGCAAGACTTACATTTCACAAAATATTCTTTAGGTCAAAAGCTGTTACAAGAGACAAAGAAGGATTGAAAGAGACTACTATAAGCCAAAAAACTGGACGAGCTAGAAGAAATGGATAAATTCCTAGAAACATACAACCTAACAAGATTTAATCGGGAAGAAATAGAAAATCTGAATAGACCATAACAAATAAGGAAATTGGATCAGTAATCAAAAACCTCCCAACAAAAAGAAGTCCAGGAACAGATGGCTTCATGGGTGAATTCTACCAAACATTTAAAGAATTAATGCCAATTTTTCTCACACACTTCCAAAAATTTGAAGAAGAGAGAACATTCCTAAACTCATTATATGAGGCCAGAATGACCCTGATACCAAAGCCAGATGATACTATAAGAAAAGAACACTACAGGCCAGTATCTGTGATGATTATAGATGCAAAAATTCTCAACAAAATACTTGAAAACCAAATTCAACAGCACAATAAAAGGATCATACACCATGACTAAGAGGACTTTATCCCTGGAATATAAGGATGGTTCAACATACGTGAATCAATAAATATGATACACTACATTAATGCAATGAAAGACAAAAATCATATGATCTCAATAAATGCAGAAAAAGCATCTGAAAAAATTAAACTTTCTTTCACTGTAAAACCTCTCAACAAATTGGATACAGAAGGAACATACCTCAATATAATAAAGGCCATATACGACCCTTACGTGCATCATACTCAATGGTAAGAGGCTGAAAGCTCTTACTCTAAGATCAGGAACAAGACAATGGTGCCAACACCCACCACTCCTATTCAACATAGTACTAGAAGTCCTAGCAATGATAATTAGCCAAGAAATGAAATGAAAGGTACCCAGATTGGAAAGGAAGAAGTAAAATTGGTATGATCTTGTATATAGGAAATCCTAAAGACTCTACCAAAATACTATTAAAACTAATAAACAAATTCAGCAAAATTTCAGGATACAAGATCAATATACAAAAATCAATTGCATTTCTATACATTAACAATGAATGATATGAAAATTAAAGAAAAATTCTAACGTCATTTTTCACAGAAGTAAAAAAGCCAATCCTAAAATTAATATGGTACCACAAAAGACCCAGAATAGCAAAGCAATCTTGAGAAAGAACAAAACTGGAGGGATCACATTTCCTGATTTCAAACTATATTATCAAGCTTCAGTAATCAAAACATTATGATACTGGTATAAAAACAGACACAGACCAATGGCACAAAATTGAGAGCCCAGAAATAAATCTACACATATATAGTCAAATAATATTTGACAAAGGAGCCAAGAATACTCAATGGGGAAAGGTAGTCTCTTCAATAAATAGTGTTGGCTTAATTATATTTTCTCATGCAGAAGAATGAAATTGGGCCCCCATCTTAAACCAGTCACAAAAATTAACTCAAAATGGATTAAGGACTTACACATAAGACCTGAAACAGATGTGGAAACAACCTAAGTATTCACCAGTGGACAAATGGATAAAGAAAATGTGGTATATATATACAAAGGAATGCTATTCAGCTATAAAAAAGAAGGAAATCTTCTTATTTGCAACAACACTGATGGACCTTGAGGGCATTATGCTAAATAAGTGAAATAAGTCAGACAGAGAAAGACAAATACCATATCATCTCATTTGTAAGTGGAATCTAAAAACATAGAACTCATAGAAGCAGAGAACAGATTGGTGGTTGCCAGGGGCTGAGAAGTAGGGGGAAATGGGGTGATGTTGGTCAAAGGATACAAACTTTCAGTGATAAGAGAAATAAGCTCCAGGGATCTAAGGTACAGCATGTTGACTGTAGTTAACATGATGGATTGTATACTTGAAAGTTCTATGAGAGGAGAGCTTTAATGTTCTCACCATAGCAACAACAAAATGGTAATTATGTGACTGAAGGATGTGTTAACTAACCTTTTTGTGGTTAACATTTTGCAATATGTATATATATCAAATCATCACATTGTACGCCTTAAACTTACACAATGTTATATATCAATTATGTCTCAATAAACCTGGGGGAAAAGAGGAAACAAAACAAAATCTACAATGGTCTTTATGAAGCTGAAAATGTACCTGTGCTAGATAACATTTGAGAAAGATAAGGGTGGGGGTAGAATACAATTGAAGTGGAATAACCACTGATTAAGAGTTAGATGCTTGTTTTCAGCCATGGCTGTGGTGTTAACTATTTGTGCAATGCTTGACGTCTTTTTAAGCTTCTCTTCAGTTTCCTTACCAGAGGAGAAGCAGCACTGGGAGCTGGAGTTTCCCTAGATTGTAGCCCACTGCCCTGGGATTGGAGGCAAGGGGTGGGGCCTTAGGTTCCGAGGTTTCTCTGTCCCTGCCAGGGCCCCGCTGCTCCTTTGCCCTGATTTAACCCTGTGGACACCTGTCCTGCACAGTGGTGAAGGACACCAGACTTCTGTGAGGGGGCAGGCAATGGCGGGGTGAGAGACAGTTCTTTGTCTTCTAGGGATTTTCCACTTTTTAAAGAATTTGTCAGACTTTATGTCTCTACAATTTTTTGGATGAATTTATTTTGGAACAAGGAAACTACAGTCTTTGTTTATATGTCATTTTGATGCGAACCTATACTTGATCCATGTAATTAGCTATAAAATGAAACTTTGGGTTAGGTTATATTGAAAGTCCTCTCTAGTCCTACCTATTCTATGATTTTATGGTGTGAGTATTTTTGAGGAAAAAAAAGGAGGCACACGTGCAAAGAAACAATAATTTAATAAAGAATATGGCCTTTGCAAATTTCAGACAGATCTGATTTCAGTCCTGCCACTAATGAACTGAGTGGCATAGGCAAGTCATTAAACCTTCCAGAGCTGCTGATTCCAGCTACTCCTTGATCCTGGAGTAAGACAATATGTATTATCACAGGATTATAGGGAGAAGTAGATGAGATAATGTATGCAAAATGCATAAGAACTCAATGAAGTGATAGCCATTATTAATAGTCAGTAAAAACAATTTTAACTCATATTTGTATATCAGGCTTTGCTTTAGGGATTTGTGATAAATACCTCCCACACCCCATTCTTTTGCTCATTCAGCTCAAAACAACTTTAATTTCAGATAAACCCATACTTTAGCATTGATATCTTCTCCCAGGTTAACTTCTTGATAGGTCTATTCTTTCAAATAATGCATGCATCCATTTAGATATCAGAATCAATTAGGATATGTTCATTTGCTGTCACCTGAGTTTTCTAATTTGAATTCACACTCCTCTTTTTATGATGTAACAATTATTATCAGGGAGTTCCAGAAAGGAATTTAAAGTGGGAGATGGTGACTTTCAAAGTATGGAAATTCAGTTATACAAAGAGCTTAGTGACACGCACGCTCAAATTCACAAAGTGAATGAGAAAAAAAAAATCCTTGAAAATGTGATAACCAGTAGCAGAGATATTTTTAAATGAATGTTAGATTATGCTGGAAGGTGTTAGTTAGCAACTCTTCAAAAATATCTGAATAGCTGTGAAGAAGAGATAATTATTAACAGAATTTGCCAAAGGAAGGTATCTAGTAAAAGTACAATAGCTTCCATAGTACTAGCGAAAGGACAGTTTTTACAATCAACTGAAAAATATTGTGATTTGGGACTTGAGAACTCAATCAGAAAGTACTCTTAGAACAGAAATAAAATGTCTTACCTGGATATTTTCCAAATATGCATAAATTCTAGAAGTTGGTTCAGATAAAACTGACTGTGGTCATCTTCATGCTGTAGACAGCAGAATATATTAATATTTATAGAGTGAATAGGAATGAGTACCAGATAAAAATAGGTCTGTAACTTCCTGCTGTCATTTTATTCACCTCTTTTGATAACCCTCATTCATCATTTTAATACTTTGTTTTAAAGATCTTACAAGAATCTCCTTAACCATATAAGCATTCTTTTCAAAAGTAAAACAGAAAGATGAACTTGAGGGTAAACGTCAAGGACAGTTGAAAAACATCCTCACATCACCAAGGTCAAACAGTAATTTCTCCTAGCAGGAAGGCAGTTTTCAAATACCAGTTCTCCCGCATACATGCTCACTTTCTTTACATTTAGGCCACAGGTGCCATGTCAGTAGAAGACTCGACAGTTTGTTACATCAGCCTGCAGACACAGAATGAATTCCTCCACTTTTCAGCTTTACCGCGTCTTGCCACCAAGATGTCAGTGTAAAAGAACTTTCCATTTCATGAACATTAAATTGTGCTAATGAATGACAACTACTGATAGATATAAATCCCAGGAGTTATCAGGCGGCATTGTTTTCTCCCAAGTTGAGCAGGAACTACTCATCTTAAAATATCAGTCCTATGGACCATATTCATAAACACACACACACATTCACATCTTTATTCCTTGATTAGCTCTCTGCAACAGGCATTCATGAAAACCGTATGCAAGTCTGTAGAGAATGCAATATACATCATAATTGCACTATTCCACCACGCAGTGGCATTCAGTTTGAGAACTGAGCCCGTTAATATCTAGGGTGTTTGTAACCTTGTATGTCAGTAGACACACAATCTATTTTTAAAACTGCCTATTAAAGGGCCAGCCCTGGTGGCCTGGTGGTTAAGTTTAGCTCCCTCCGCTTCAGCAGTCCAGGTTTGTTCCTGGGTGCCGTCCTACACCACTCCATTAGTGGCCATGATGTGTTGGCAGCTTACATACTAAAAGATAGAGGAAGATTGGCATGGGTGTTAGCTCAGACTGAATCTTCCTCAGCAAAAAAAACAAAACAAAACAAAAACAAAACACCCCCAAAACAAAAAAATCCCACTGCCTATTAGAGTTTGACAGAAAACATTAGAAGGAAAACCTTTATATGGCTTAAGGTCAAAGGTAAATTAATTGTTATATTGGGTTGTTTTGTGAAGAAGAAGAAGGAAGCTAAGTTACATGGAGAGAATAAAGTCATCACATAAATCCATACCTTGAGCACATGCTATTAAAAAGAAACACTATAGAATGCTAAGCAACTTGAAAACATGAGACTTACTCTCTAGGCATTTACATCCAGAGTCACTGGGATAACTAAATCTGAAAGTGTGATGTGGTAATGATAAGACAATTTCTTTCTTCAACAGAGAAAGCTAAACTTTAGGCATGGAAAGGACAGTAAAAGGGAAGGGAAAATACAAAGTGAAACCAGAGCCAAAAAAGAGATAGTAAGACTTTAAGTGTAATGTTTGGCACTTGCCATCTTTCAGAAGTTAAAACCAAAGCAAGCATGTACATAAGATGGCTTTCTTGCATCTTTCTGTACAGCATAATCATATTCATTTTAAAACCACTTTACTTGGCTTCCAAACTTTGGGGGTGAAATTGGCCTTTGTCGTATTGTCACTTACAAGAAAAATTTTTTATTTAAAGGATCTCAAAAGGCTAGAGGAAAGTTTGAGCAGTTGTCCGTGGAATGTATTGTGCACTTTACTTTTCTCCAAAGCTGAAGGCTATACTTAGGTCTTAAGGAAAAGTTAAGGTGTCTTTCTTCTTTCTTCTTACAAAAATCTATTGCTGTGAATGTTCTCTGAAGTTTTTTTGAACTAGGAAGAAATCTTGATCTTATGATTAATATCTACAATGTTGGCAGTATTTTGATCAAATTTGAGAGAGAGAAAGAAAAAAGTTTTTAAAAAGATAAAAATGTTTTTTAAACACTCAAAATTTAAAAAAATTTGAAATCTAGAATGATTTCTAAAGACTGTCAACCTGTTTTATGAATAATTTCATGAGATAAGAATTAAATTACCATATATCAGTATAATGCAAGTAAGTTTACAGTAGGAAAACCGTCTGACATGAATTGAGCTTTGTGATGCCTTTTACAGTTAGAAAACTCTGAAGTATCTACTGAAAGGCAATTTCGTCAACAAATTTAATAGAATGATAATAATTGTTATATTCCTAGTATTATATAAAAAGAATATTATCAAGCCAGTTTTATGTTGTTTTACTAGACAGAAAATATAATTATCCATAAGTGTTTAGCTTACAGCTAAAATTATGAAAATCACAGAGAATTTTGATACCACTTTAAACAATAGGATCAAGAGAAGAAAACCATCTCTATCTCATTGCCATACCATACATAAAAGAAAAACAAATCAAGGGTCCATTATTTTAAATATAGCAGTTCCGATCATGAAGAATGGTCACAAGTTGATAAAACTGTGTCAGTTATCTTACATTGATCAATACGTCATGTCTATTCCAGAAATATTTTATGAAACTTACTTTAAAAACAAGGCAATTATCTTTTTATGTTTTATTTTCTTGTCAAATATAGGGTTTGCGATTGAAATTATAATTTGACTTACTTTATGGGCATTAAAAGTTTGCAACAAAAATTGAGGTATATCAGACTGCAATATATATATTATTTTGATATAACACCAACGTCCACCTCGCAATATTTTCAACACCATGAGCAAATTTTTGAAATGTTTGTGTTTCCATTAATGTTAATAAAGTTTTAGAGTTTTTAATAACAAAAGACTAAAATATTATATAGTCTAACACCCTAATTTTTTTTGCTCCTGGGCTATTGTGAATTAATAAGATGTAAAGCACTAATAGCAGTGCCTGGTACCTAATATATACTTAATATGGTTAATTATCATTGAATACTATTATGTCCCAGACTTTGGGGTATGTGGATATACCTGTGGAAAACAAAACAAAATAACGAGAAAAATATATAAAGCTAGAATTTTGGCCAACTGCTCTGAAACTCACATCTGAAAGTTTTGTGTGTAGCCCATAAATTCTAAGCATATTTGTGATATAAATTGGTAGCATAAGGCATGGGCTGCGGAGACTCACTGAGTGGACTCAAATCCCAGCTCCTCTGCTTCCCAGTTTTATGAATGTGATCTGGGGAAAGTCATGAAGCTCCCCGTGCTTCAATTTCCTTATTTTTAACAGTATTTGCCACATAAAATTGTGGTGAAGATTAAATGTGATAGGAATGTTAAAGCTCTAGACATAAAATTTATGCTTGATACATATTACATCAGAGTAGTGGAGTTATATGGATTTAAGAATAAACCTTAGTTTACACCAAACTGAAATGTTAGTCATTATCTCACTACTAGTGAGATAAGTTATTTCTTTTAGGAACCTGCTACTTCTAAACAAGAGTAGAAATTAAAATCATACATTTTCTCTTCTTCCCCTGTGTGGAAATGAAGCATGATGTTTTCAGCTTTTCATCAACATTGAGGACAATTTGAAGACTCTTAGGTTTATTAATATTGAGAGTATTAATTGTGCTTTATAATGTTTCTTTGTGCAGATTTCAGATGCATAGCCTGGAGCTGTCAATACTAGCTGAGCTGGGTACGAGTTCCAAAAGACATTTCTAAACAACTCTCTCTTGGCCTCATTATGTTATATTCCACATAAATATATTGCAACATAATGCACCACCTGACAACTTTTTATGATGAAACACCTCAGACTAGAAAAAAAGGAATCACTCACTGGAAATCTGCTATCTGATGTAAATGACAGGGTGATGGGATTTTTGCTTAAAGCTGGTAATTGGAAGATTCTACAGATAAAAACTGCCAAAATATCAAAGTTCACTGCCTACTGTGCAATTTGGGTTTGAAGTAACTCAAGACATCACATGGGGAATAAAATTCATATCTAACAGCATGAAATTGTGTCATTAAAGCATAGTAATCTCTTTCTAGGTAGTTTTATTTTATGTGTATATATTATGAATATTAATCTGTCCTGACTTAGACCGTGTTGATACCAACATAAACCATCTTCAACTAGAACAAGAGTTGTGTTATTTTTCTTCCTTCAATGGTTTCCCCTTCACATTTTCTATTCCATTCACTTCCTAGTGGATTCATGGATAGTAGGAATGTGATAACCTTAATAAGTTTCTCATAAATGATTTTTCCAAGAGCCAAGTGATTTGTTACTATACTGAAGTTGCAGTAATGTGTTCATGTAATTTCTTCAGTCCAAATTGTTAACAGGCATTTGGATAAATGTTTCAATAAATATACTCAAATAAACATGCATTCATTAAGCTATGTAATTCCAAATTGGCAACAATCTATGAAGATGGGAATATTGTCCTTAAAATGGTCAGTTGGCTAATTGAAACGAGTGCTAAGAAAGTCTTACCTTTCGAGATAACTTTCCTGGAGCTTCCCTGTTTTTCTGCAGATTAAGTTGAATTACAGATTTATCTTTCTGAAATATTCTGTGGCTCCCCAAAGAGTAATTACTGGAGGAGGAAAAAATGAACACAATTATTTCCTCTGATAGTATCCCCAAGGGTATATTTTCCTGATTTTGTTTCCTTTTATTTTTGGAACTTAGTATGGTAAGAGTTTTATGTATATCCCTCATTACATATATATATATATATATATCTCCTCATTATACTCAATGTTAAGTGACGAGATATTGCAATTATTTTCAAACCTATTACATTAGAAAATGATTAGATATGTTTAGAGTGGACACAATAAATTATAATAAAGAATACTTTACATGTTCAAAGTTGATTTTACCCAGCCATCTGAAAGCTGAGGACAACACGCTTCTGGGAGGTTTAATTGATGCCACAAAGTGTATGTGGGGGCCACTGTGTCAAGGAAGCAGAGCAGTGTGGTAGAAATGTCACAGGCTTTAGAGACAGATTTACTAGCTCCAGGACCTTAGGCAGGCCAATTAAACTGTGTGAAACTCAATATTTTCCTTTTTTCGAGGTGGGATATTAGTGTCTACCTCAAAGAGTTGACAAGTGGATTAAACAGAAAAAACGTAGTTCATAAATTTCTAAGGAATAATTATATTTTCTCTTCCATCTATCTTTCCTTCCTTCCTTCCTTTCCTTCCTCTCTCCTCTATAAATATTTGCTGATCACAAGTTAAATGATGAACACAGTGAATTGCTGATTTACAACATTTTTCTAAATACAATCTGATTACACCTCTTTTAAATTAAGGATTTCAGGAGAAAAAAAAAACCTTACTTTAAAAATTTGGGGCCCTTAAGGTGATATATTCACCTATCTGAAAAATTCTCTTAATATTTGGGACCACCTATTCTTACCAATGTCAGACAAATAGAGCATTACTCCATTGATAACTACTAAGTTCTCTGTAAATGTTCTTATTTTGACAATTGCTATTTTTAAGAAAACCCAACACCTATCCACTCACCAAAATGGTGAATATTAGTATTCACAACATGTGTTCCATACCCCATTCCCATTCCTCCTGTTAGTCCAAACTAGGTTTCTGCCACGTTGCTATTTTTAGGGCTCTTATATTGTTCCTTGAGTTATTTCTACTGCTGGTCTAGACATAAGGCATGGCCATTGTATTCCCTGAGTTCTTGGGATCATAGATTCCTGCCTTCCTCCAAGGGCCATTGTCATATTCTGTTACATATACTCAAGTTCCTCTCCTTTCAGGAACTTTCCCCCAACTCGAACTCCTCTTTCCATACTTCTGTTCTGTCTTCCTGTTCCTGTTCTGGGAACCATTTTAAGAGTCATGACCCACCTTCCTCTCAAAGCTTCATTTCCTCAGTGTGTTGAAGTCTGGACCCTGGAACCCAGTCCAGTAAATTCAGCCACAGATATGGCTACTGCTTTCTTGAACTGACTTTATTTGACCCACTTCTATGTATACTCCATACTAGGCTTGTCAGATAAAATAGAAGATGTCCAGTATATGAAATTTCAGATAGCAATTAATAAATTTTTTTTGTATAGGTGTGTCTCATCATGTTTGATACATACTTATACTTAAAAAATTGAGTTTTTAGAAACTCAAATTTAATTGAACATCCTATATTTTTATGGCTAAATCTACCAATTTCACCCCTTTCTAAAAGTAGGTCTTGTTTCTTTCTTTATCTTTGCCTCACTGTGTGTACATGTGCATGTGCATGCGTGTCTGTGTCGTGGGATCTGGGTAATTATCAGATTTTGGGTAATTATGAGATTTTGAAAGGATTTTTCTCCCTCTATAATTTTTCTCTTTTTTAAAAAAAGTTACAATTTAGGAATGTATTCTCATGGAAAACATTTGAATTGTACTAAACTGTTCAAAACAAAACAGATAAAAATTCTCTCCTTTCCCTTTTTCCAAAATGACAATTACCAAGAGTTTACTGCACTTTTTTTGTAGGCTGAAATAAGTGGCCAAGCACAGAGATAGGTCTGTTAAAAATGATATTATTTTGTTTAGTGATGTCTCTAGCCTATAGCTAAATTTCTTTTAACTTATTTCCTGAGACTCCGCCTTTTAATCAGAAAATTTAAACTCTTCCTTTCATAGCCATGTCCTCTGCTATGCTATTGTAGGTTTTTATTAACCATACTTGTCTGTTCTTTGTGTGTGAGGAAGATCAGCCCTGAGCTGACAGCTATTGCCAATCCTCTATTTTATGTGGGACGCTGTCACAGCATGGCTTGATGAGAAGTGTTATGTCTGCACCTGGGATCTGAACCTGTGAACCCCGGACCGCTGAAGTGGAGCATGTGAACTTAACCACTCTGCCACTGGGCCAGCCCCATACCTGTCTTTTTAAAAAATTCTTTTACTTTATTTATTAGGGTTGTTTGAGTCTTCTTTGAGTCTCTTCTTTCTCTATTTATCTTCACAGTGTTGGGAGACATAAATATATTTTTAATCTTCCAGCAGTTACCTAATTTATTAATAAAACATATCTTAAATCTTTTCCATTGTAACCTCAATTTAATCACTATTTATATCACACTCTCAAATAAAGCTTAGAGTCTAATATGACTTCAGTTCAGTTTTCTCCTATTGCTCTACAGTTGCCCAAGTAGAGATCATTTCAAATTTTAGTTCTAGATTCTTTCATCACTTAACCTGATGAAATCAAGAAAAGTAGTAGATCAGTTGATCAAAAAGTTAGAGATGCGAATTATAAAAAAGACAAATATCTTAAAACACTTTATTTTTAAATTGTGTTTAAATAGCCTCTTAATAGCCAAAGTTTTAATATTAGACTAAAGAAAGCCTTTAATAGAGGATGAAGCTTTTGTTGATTACAGTTTTGTGTCTTCTTTCTGGCATAAACCAAACTTATAAGTAATTATCTCTAATTCCCAGTTCCAGCTTCTTTAATAAAAAGTGCATACTTGGACTCAACGAACAACCTGAATGGAGAGCTGGTTTAGATTTTTATAATTATTGTCTTAATCTTTTAAGTTGTTTCTTCCACATTTAATTCAGCAGTAATAGTTTTTAGTTATTCCTCTCTATTATCTTTAAAGAATTCAACTTAATTTTTTTCATAGCAACACTAACCTTCTTTTTTGCTGTTTATACTTATTTCCTCTGTCTATCTAGAATGCATTTGTTGAGGAAAGAATGATATGCAGCTCCAGTTTTAGACATTTTTACAACATAACAGCAGTTTCCTGCAACATCCCTGATTATTAAGGACATCTTTTCATCTCTTACCTATTATATTTAACACATGACCAATTTTCATAAATATCTGATCTGTTTCTAGACTCTCAATATTCAATTAATCTATACATCTATTCCTGTACCAATACCAAATTGCTTCAATTATTTAATTTTCTAGCATATTTTGAAGTGTGGAAATGAGTGAAAGTCACCACTTTTAAAAATTACATTATCTATTTTGCACAATTTCTCTTACAAAACAGTTTTTGAATTAGTTGCCAACGTCCAGGAGAAAATGCTAATATAGTGTTGATTTATATTTTATTTATGGAATTACAAAAGAAGAGTTGGTATTTTTATAGTATTGAATCCTCTTTTCAAGGAAAAGTATATTGATACATGCATTCTGGTTCTCTTTTATACCCTTGAGTAAAGAGTTAGTTTTTTTCCAGGTACGTCTTATACATATTATGCTTTTTGCAAGACATTTTATAGATTCTGTTCTGTTATAAATCAGAGATTTTTCTGTGATATTTGTTAGTTGGGTTTATGTGTTAATTTTGTTTGTGGAACCCTATTGTAATACCTAAGAGTTTTTCAGTTGATTATTTTGGATTTTCTAAATAGAAAATTATACTTTTAAAATATTTATGGTTTTATCTATTGCTTTCCAACATTTTTGCTTCCTTTTATTTTCTTATCTTATTGTGATGTCTAGGATGTCTGGCACTCTGTTGAATAGCAGCAATGGTAGTAGACATTCTTCTCTTTTTCTTGACTTTATAGAAAATGCTTCAAATGATTAACAATTAAATATGATATTTGCTGTATGCTCCTCTTATATACCTTTGTTGTTCTATTTTGTTAATGATTTTTAAAAATTATGAATAAGTTTCAAATTTTATCAAATAGGTTTTCTGCATCATTGGCTGCATCATATTTATAAGATCATTTTTTTTCCTTGAATGTGTCAATATGTTAATTATATCCATAGATTTTTCTAATGTATAATTATCTTTACATTCTTGGGTAGATTTATCCCACTAGTAGATTTGATTTGTAAATTTTTAAGGATTTTTTGTATATATCAAAATTTAGATAGGCCTGTAATTTTAAGGTTTTGTGTTTTCTTTATTCGTTCTAGGCATCACAATTAGGCAAGCCCTGTAAACTGTGTACACCTTTTTCTCTGTCCTGGAACAGTTATATAATTGAGAATTATCTATTCCCTGAAGGTTTGGTGCAATTTGCCTAAAACTACTTTTTCCACTCCCCACTGCTCATTGCTCTATTTCACTTTTATAATTCTCCTTGAGCTAATTTTGAAAACTCATCATTCCTTAGCAAATTGTCTACTTTTATAAAGCTGTCAAATGAACGTCCCAAGCCCCTCCTATTTTAAATATCTTTTGACATTTGCCTGAGAGCTCTATAATCCCCTTGCAATCATTTTGTCTTTCCAATGCTATCACTCTTTCTTGTTTTTCCATGTTTTTTATTAATATTTTTCCTGTAGTTTCATGGAAATTTTGGTGGGCTTGTGGGTAGATTTGCATTTTCAATCTAAGATATTAATCCAGTTCAGAATATGTGTATATATAATTGTCATTTTAATTATGGGAATACCATGTATAATTTAGCATGAAGAGAGATCACAAAAGCTGGAAAGGAAGTACTGTTCTTGTCCAACTCTCATTTAGCACATAGAACACTGGATTCAACAAAATAAGACCAGTGGTTAGAACATAAATATTTGGAGTCAATACAGCACACTTGAAATCTATTTATGGATTCATGCATTCCTGCTGTAATGTAATGCATGTGTTTCTTTTTATAAAAGAAGAGACTGAGATGTTCTTCAAATTGTGGGCTAAAAATAACAGGTCTCATGGGAAATTAGAGTTGGGAGAGACTACTCAAATCAATACAGATCTCTAACCCAGACATATACAAATCTTGATAAAAACACTAGCAGAATTTTAAAAAGACACATCTAATTTCGAAAAATTAAAGAAATATTATAATAAATAAAAAGATTTGGCTTTTTAAAAAAAATGTCTTTAGCTTGGTGGAAGAGAATATGAGAAGGTTTTGATGCTGCTGAATAACGAGACAAGGGCAATGCACAATAATTGTGGAGAATTCTGCAATAAGCATTTTCAATATAGAGCCTGAAACCAAGTTGAGGAAAAAATGCATGTTGAGTGGTCACCGGTCATTGTGTACAATACTTTCACCCTCAGCAGCTTCCTGTGTACTTTGCATTCAGCCACTTTTATGTAGTGGAGCAAAATGGTGTATGCCAGAAAAATTTACATGTATTAAGGTAACTTCTATGAATAAGCTAATTCATGTTACAGAAACGTATTATATTACAGAAGAGACTGTATTAGGTAAATCATTTTTCCAGATATCATGTTTAAAATATGAAATAGTCCTTTTTCTATGTGTGAGCAACAATAAAAACTATTACTGTGCTAGAATTCTCACTTAAAATATTAAGTCTCCAGTGTTATTTAAAGGGCTACAGAACTTCCAATAACCATCATACTTTCTAAGAACTGTAGAGTAGTATTCACCACTTTACCGTTGCTCTATTTGGCAAAACCACCATTTTGATCAATTTGTTTTTGATGATCTAGAGCTGCACTATCCAATATAGTAACCGCTGACACATCTGGCTCCTGAGCACTTAAAATGCAACTAGTCTGAATTAAGATATGCTTTAAGCGTAAAATACACACTGAATTTTGAAGACATAGCACAAAATAAAGAGAGGTAAAACATCTCCATGTTTTTTATTTTGATTACCTGCTGAAATGATAATATTTTCTGTATATTCAGTTAAATAAAATACTGTATTAAAATCTATTTCCACCTGTTTCTTTTTATGTAATGTGGCTAGTAGAAAATGTCAAATAATTATGTGGTCCATGTTATATTTCTATTGGACAGTGCTGGTCTAGAGAAAATGAAAGAGAAGAGACAAAAAGAAAATAAAGAATAGGAAGAAAGGTAGTTTGCAAAATGTAATGAGTAAAGAGAATAAGGAAAAATAAATTTGTGTTTGAGGACTCTAGGTATCAGAAAAGATAGGAAGAAAGGCTACCACACCCAGAGAAGAAGAAATGAAAAACATCGCAGGTGAGATGGGGAATGTAGAGAGCGGGATGTGAACACTAAGAGAGCAGACCACACAATTGATACGATTATGCTTGTAATGTGAACCTCAGAACTGCTTATTTCAGATTATACACACCAGGTGTTTTTCTCAATCTGGTAACATTTTAAATACAGGTAGTTTTACTTAATAATCATGTAAAAACTTTCCACTGTTAAATGAAGTGAATCTCTATGATATAATCAGAAGTTTAGGTTTTTTCTTCATATATGCTAGTAAGTCAAAATTCTGTGCATCCATTTATTTATTCTCTCAATGTGTATTTGATTACAGCTATGTGCTCGTTACTATCTTAGGAACTGTTATGAGTATACCTGTCATTTAAGATGAACACCAAAAGGCTGACTCCTTGCACATAATTACTCCTATTTCCTATTCATAAGTAGCTCATGTTATTTTAAAGTATTTCTATGGCAGTATGTTTACATAAAGAGAGATTAATGACATAAAGACCAAAAAGTGATATGCAATTACTTCAGATTTTTCCTATGGGTGAAAAAAGACATCCTAAATCATGTCCAGTCTATGAATATTGATTCCCATTTCTCCTAAATGCACATTTATGAACAGTACTTTTTCATTGGGAAAAATACATATCCTTATCTTATAGGATAATTAGGTTTAAAAGTTCTCCATGCTTATGTGTAGGAAGTAGTCACAAAGATATATTGTGAAATAATATAGTCATATATAGGAAAAATTGTTTCAATTTGATTTAATAAATATTGAGAGCCAAGACTGCTGATGGCTATTAAAGATATTTCTTTAAGAAAACTCAGTAATTAAGCTGCTTTTTAACACGTAGGTTGACTGAGAAGTGTAAGGTGAATATAACAAAATACTGAAATATTTATAATACTATAGTACTTCATAGAGTGTTATTCAAATACTTATGTGTGTGTGCATGAGCGCACACATGCACAACACATTCCTTTGCTATTTGCCAGTTAAAAATTTCTATGATGTTTCATCTACCATATTTTTAGTTCTAGTAAGCTTTGTAACTAAGAGAAATGCTCTGGCTTTTATGCTCAAAGTGGTGTTTCTTGCTGATTCAGCATACATGAAGATCAGTGATATGCTGTTTTCCTCAAGCATTGCTCCTCAAGTTTATTGTTATTTTGCTTTCAGGGGAATTATGAATAGGAAAAGTTAAACTTCATGGCTTGGGGGCCGGCCCGATGGCGCAATGGTTAAGTTCTCACGTTCTGCTTCGGCAGCCCGAGTTCGATGGTTCAGATCCCGGGTGTGGACATGGCACTGCTTGGCAAGCCATGCTGTGCCAGGCATCCCACATCTAAAGCAGAGGAAGATGGGCACGG